>NC_136432.1:53368013-53565513 GCF_052849685.1 Lactuca virosa
TAACAGAAGGTCCAGCCAACTTGCGGCTCAGGGCATCCGCCACCACGTTCGCTTTACCCGGATGGTAAAGGATATCGCAGTCATAATCCTTGACCACGTCCAGCCACCTGCGCTGCCTCATGTTCAGGTTCGGCTGATCCATAATATGCCTCAAATCTTGTGATCCGTGTAGATAGTACAACGGACCCCATAAAGATAATGCCTCCAAATCTTGAGAGTGAAAACCATCGCTCCCAACTCAAGATCATGCGTGGGATATCTCGTCTCATGCGGCTTCCGATGCCGTGAAGCATAAGCAATCACTTTTCCTCTCTGCATGAGGACTGCCCCTAAGCCGGTGATGGATGCATCACAGAAAACCACAAAGTCCTTAATTCCCTCTTGGAGGGTTAAGATTGGGGCGTCGTAAAGTCTCTGCCGAAGGGTCTCAAATGCGGACTGCTGCTCAGGGCCCCACCGTAAATTCACCCCCTTCCTCGTCAGACGAGTGAGGGGTACTACAATCTTGGAGAAATCCTGAATGAATCTCCGGTAGTACCATGCCAAACCCAGGAAACTCCTGATATCCGAGGGAGACTTCGGAACCTCCCATTGCATCACCGCCTCGATTTTGGTCGGATCGACCAAAACCCCATCTTGGTTAACGAGGTGTCTAAGGAAATGAACCTCTCGCAACCAAAACTCGCACTTCGAGAACTTAGCATAAATCCGTTCTCGCCTCAAAACCCAAGAAGCTTACGGAGATGCTCCTCATGTTGCTCTCTGGTCTTGGAATATACCAAGATATCATCAATAAACACGATAACTGAGCGACCGAGCATCGGCCTGCATACCCGATTCATCAAATCCATAAATACTGTAGGTACATTGGTGATCCCAAATGGCATCACCACAAAATCGTAATGCCCATAACGAGTCCGGAACGCGGTCTTCTCCATGTACTCCTCCATCACCCTGACCTAATGGTACCCAGACCTCATATCTATCTTGGAGAACCAAGATGCTCCCTGCAACTGATCAAAGAGATCATCAATCCGCGGAAGGAGATAATGATTCTTCACCGTTAACTTGTTCAACTCCCTATAATCGATGCACATCCGATGCAAACCATGATTGATACTGGAGCCACAAGGCACATTTTCAACTCCCGAACCATGTTTTCTACATACCAAAAAATCTCGGAATCTGAACCAATGTTTATTGGGAATGGATCTACTGCAAAAGTTGAAGGAAAGGGAAAAGTGAAGCTACAAATGACTTCTGAAAAAGAACTTGTTTTAAGTGATGTCTTGCATGCTCCTGAAATTACTAAGAATCTGATTTCTGGTCCTATTCTTAGTAACAAAGGTTTCAAACTTGTATTTGAGTCTGATAAGTTTGTTCTCACCAAGGGTGGGGTGTATGTTGGAAAGGGATACCTTAGTGAGGGTCTCTTCAAAGTCAGTGTCTTACCTTTGTACTATGGTGTTGAAGCACCAAACAATGATGTAACCAATGTTAATGCTAATGCAATAATGGGCACTACTAGCCCCTCTTCTATGTATATGCATGATCCTTCATTTTTGTGGCATTGTCGATTGGGACATATCAATTTTCGCTCTATTCAAAGAATGGCAAAACTTGGCATGTTACCAAAATGTTCATTAGATAAAAACATGAAATGTGAGGTTTGTGTAGAATCAAAATTTTCACAACATCCTCATAAATCAGTTGAAAAATCTAATGAAATACTTGGCTTAATCCACTCTGATTTATGTGATTTTAGAGCAACACCTACAAGAGGAGGAAAGAATTATTATATTTCCTTTATGTTGGATAAGGTGTTTAAGTCCATAACTATTTCTGGTATGTACTTGACCCGACCCGGCATGGTCCATTTGGGTTGCATGACACCATGCAATTGGATAAACTAAAATGAGAGAAATAACACTTATGGTTTATTAATATATTATAAGTTCTAATATATTAATAATATTATTTAATTAGTTTGATCAAGAATTAATTAAGTGATCAAAAGATAACTAATTAAATATATGGGAAAATTATGTAAATCTTCCATATCTTATATAGTGGGCTAAGAGGCTCCATGGATTATCAAGTTGGGTTCCACAATAGGATGATCCATGGGAGTTACAAACCCATGGGTCATGGAAATGAAGAGTCATGACACATTAGGGTTTACATGGTGTAACCCTAGATGTGTCAACACTATATAAGAAACCCATTCTCCACCAAAATCGGTGACACATAAGAAACAAGAGGGCTAGGCCGATTTTAGAAGTGTGTATTCTCTCTAAAGTCATTCCAAAAGCATTTGGTGTTGTGTGAAGAATTTGAGGCATCACACTTGGGGTGCTAGGCTCACAAGGTTTCAAGGATCATAAGCAACAACAAGGTAAGTTATTCTATCTTTCATGCAAGTTAAAATTTGTTCCCCATGTATGCTACATAGGAATATAACCTTGGAATTCAACTTTGCATGATAATTAGACAAACATAGATCCAAGGTTATTAGGGTTGCATGTACACTTAGGAAGTGTTAGAATGCTCAAAACCCATTAGTGGTATCAGAGCCTAGGTTTGTTTGTTGTTTTTTTTTTGTGTGCAAACAGCTTGAAAAAAAATCGTTTTTCTGTTTTCTGCTCGTATAAAAGTTTGCACATTTGTTGCTGGAAATGGACTAGAAACATTACCCTAAACTGTTTTGATGTTTTAAAGCTTGTTTTAGATGGTGTAATGTTTATGCTAATCCATTTACAACGGCAATTATTAAAATTACAAGTTTTTTTAAGTGTAATTTTTGATTTTTGAAAGTGTTTATATTCATGTTCTTGAACTTATGAAGATTAGATGATCATAGGAATTGTTTGTAACCTTCATGGTAGTTTAATTCATGATCATAATGTGTTTTAATGGAGTCCATAACTTGTCCTCAAGTTATGGAAAACCAAAAGTCTCACTTTTATTAAAGCCATTAAAAGAACACAAGAGTTATAAAAATGAAGAGTCTTCATTTTTATTACTCAATTAATTCATAAGTTATAAGAAATGAAAAGTTTTGGAAGTTTACAAAACTTGCCCTCAAGTTTTGGAACATGTAAAGTCTTGATTAAAACTTTAGTTCCAACCCTTAGAATTTTAAAAGTTAAAATTTAACCCTTATACTTTATAATATTATAAGTTACTAATATATATATATATATATATATATATATATATATATATATATATATATATATATATATATATATATATATATGTATAACGTCAAGTCGTCTTACCGCTAGTACGCCTCATTCACGAAGCCGGTCTATAAGGGGGGTATAAGGTTGTTGCCTATAAAATGGCAACTTAATGGGTGTCCACTCTCACCCACCGCTTCCTTGATCGGTGGAGGGTCGTTAGCCGAACGGGTAGGACAAGGACTTATAAATTCTCATTAAAAGTATGATGAATATTATAAAGTAACTAAATACTTTTATTAAATTCCCAATCTTAGTTACTTTAGGAAAATGTGAATAAGGTGCTAATCCATGAAATTACACTTTACACTTTGTTTAAGTCGTTAGTGGAGCTCATGTGGTTAACCGGCACACTAACTTGGACTTAACAAGGTAGGTAAAGGGTGACTTAAAGTTTATTATAGGTCGGTGGAGCGTGTGTGGTTTACCGGCACATCGATTGAGTGATAAACCTTGAGGGTACCAAGTGATTTGCATGGTTACTTCACACCTCGTTTTGTGATCCTCGGTATCCCAGTCACAAAACTTGGAGGGCACACTCGAGATTGAAACATGCCTTTGAAAAGTTCATTGAATCTCAAAAGAATCTAGGAATTTCTAAGAACCAATTAAAAACCTAATATTTATATTTCGTTTTTCATGGTGGAAATTGGTGAATCGTCATTCACATACCTTTCAAATATGTTATAGCTTGGATTACGGCATACCTATTCTAAGTTATAATATATTGTGATTGGATCCTAGCCTTAATATTACATTTGAGTGTTTTATTAAGGACTCTCTTAATATCTAAACTAATCTTGTTCTCTTCTTTCAGATGTCTTCAAACAATGCTGCTTCTGGCTCTAATCCTAATGGCTCCTTTACCCTTATGAACTTGTGTGGGAAAGTCACTTTTGATGGATCCAACTTCAATGAATGGATCAGAAACATCAGGATGATTACCCGCTACGAGGACAAAGAATATGTCCTTGACAAGGAGCTTAAGGAGATTGATGAGACCACTGCAACTCCCCAGGAGATCGCTGAGTTCCGGGCACATGAAAGGGATGCTACAAAAGTGGCATGCATCATGTTGGCCACCATGACAGCGGAACTCCAAAAGTCCTATGAGGACTTCTACCCTTTTGAAATGCACCAAGATCTGATGGAAAGATACCATCAAAGTGCACGACAAGAGAGGTATGAAATCATATGCTCTATCATAACAACCATGATGAAGGACGGGGAATCCGTCATGAGCCACATGCAGAAAATGCAAAGGTATGTGGATCGGTTGCTGAAGCTTAATGTGAACTTCCCTGAGGAGCTTGCAATAGATACCATTTTGCACTCCTTACCATCGTGCTATGATCAATTCCGCATGACATATCACATGAATAAGGAAGAGGTCACACTCAGCAAACTTCAGGGACTCCTCAAGACCGCAAAAACAGGTCTTAAGGGTAAGTCGGTTGTTAACACTCCTACTCCAAACTCCACCCCGGTTTTGGCAATCGGGAAAGGTCGAGGGAAGAAGAGGAAGAGCTCTTCAAAGGGTACCAAGGCTAGGATCCTTGATGGCTCTTCTTCAAGTGGAACCAAGAAAGGTTTCGTCACTCCTTCTTCTGACCCAAAAGAGGCTGAATGCTTCTATTGCCATGAAAAGTCACATTGGAAGCGGAACTGCCCAAAGTACCAGCAAGATGTGAAGGATGGGAAAGTTAAACCCAACCATGCCGGTATTTACACTATCATATCTAATAACTTACCCCATTCTAACTCTTGGGTCCTTGATACCGGTTGTGGTATTCATATCTGTTCTGATTTGCAGGGACTAAGAAGAAGTGAGAATGTGGAGCATGGAAGAATAAACTTAATCATGGGGAATCGGAAAGCTTTACCTGTCACCAAGATTGGAGTTTATACTTTATCGCTAAGTAGTGGGTTTAGTTTAGATTTGAATAAATGTTGTTATTCGCCAGAAATGGCAAGAAATATTATCTCCTTTCATGCATTGTATAAACAAGGTTTCACCTTTTCATTTGATAATGAAGTTGGTTCGATTAATGCTTTCTTTAATAATGTTCTTTATTTTAAAGCATTACCTTGTGATGGTGTGTATGAAACTGTATCTGTGGTTGATAACTTAGGAAATAATGTATTGTGTATTGATTCTGTTAATGATAATAACTTGGATAAAGCATCATTATGGCATTGTCGTCTTGGACATATAAGCAAGAAACGCATAGGCCAACTCCAAAAGGATGGAGTATTGGAGTCATTTGACCTAAAGTCAGATGATAGTTGCGAATCATGCTTACTTGGAAAAATGACAAAGTCACCCTTCATAGGTTCTTGTGAGAGGGGTGAAGGTTTGTTGGATCTTATACACACGGATGTGTGTGGGCCCTTCAAACATGCCACAAGGGATGCTAATCGTTATTATTTGACTTTTACTGATGATTACAGTAGATATGGATATGTCTACTTAATCAAGCATAAGTCAGAGACTTTTGAGAGGTTTAAAGAGTTTAAACAGGAAGTCGAGAATCAATTGGGCAGGAACATTAAGATGCTTCGATCCGATCGAGGTGGTGAGTATCTTAGTTCAGAGTTCCTCGACTATCTTAGGGAATGTGGGATTGTCTCACAATTGACACCTCCCAGGACACCGCAGTTGAATGGTGTAGCTGAGAGGCGTAATCGAACCTTGTTGGATATGGTTCGTTTCATGATGAGTCGAGCTTCGCTACCAATCTCATTTTGGGGGTATGCCTTAGAGACTGCCGCCCATATCCTTAATCTAGTTCCCACAAAGAAAGTTGCCAAAACTCCTCATGAGATGTGGACTGGTAAAGTACCCAAACTAGACCACATTAAGATTTGGGGTTGCGAGGCTTTCGTGAGACGCGAGACTCATGATAAGCTCGAACCTCGAAGTGAGAGGTGTATTTTCATCGGCTACCCACATAAATCCTTTGGTTACCTCTTCTACAGACCTAGTGAGAATGTGGTCTTTGTAGCTAGGAGGGCTTTCTTTCGAGAGAGAGAGTTCATAAGCCAAGGAGACAGTGGGAGGTAAGTTGACCTTGAAGAAATTCAAGAGTCAAGTGGTGAAGGAACTTCAAACCCTAGCACTCAACTTGAGGAGGAAACTCCTGTTGAGCCAATTGACAAGTCTGTACCTCTGAGGCGTTCCACAAGGGTTAGGAATGCACCTGAGCATTACTATGGATTCCATATTACTGCGGAAGGTGATACACTTATTAGTGATGAGACACTGATAGGTCTGGATGAACCTAACAGTTACGCGGAAGCCATGGCAGGCCCTGAGTCAGCCAAGTGGAAAGAGGCAATGGACATCGAGATACAGTCCATGTATGACAATGAAGTTTGGAACTTGGTTGAGAATGTACCAGGTCGTAAGACTGTAGGGTGCAAATGGATCTTCAAGAAGAAGACTGACATGGATGGTAATGTACACACTTATAAGGCACGACTGGTTGCAAAGGGTTTCTCACAAACTCCGGGAGTTGATTATGATGAGACCTTTTCTCTAGTAGCCAAGATTAAGTCTATTAGGGTTCTGTTATCCATAGCTGCATTTCATGACTATGAAATATGGCAAATGGATGTCAAAACCGCTTTCCTTAATGGAAAGTTGGCTGAGGATGTTTACATGAGTCAGCCAGAGGGTTTTGTCAATACAGAGTACCCTAATAAAGTGTGTATGCTTGAGAAATCCATTTATGGGTTAAAGCAAGCACCTCGCAGATGGAATCTTTGCTTTGATGAGAAAGTCAAGGAATTTGGCTTTTCTAGGAGTGAAGATGAATCTTGTGTATATGTCAAGGCTAGTGGGAGTATAGTTAGCTTTTTGGTATTGTATGTGGATGACATACTACTCATAGGAAATGACATCCCAACTCTGCAGGAAGTTAAGTCCTGGCTTGGGAAGTGTTTCTCTATGAAGGACCTAGGAGAAGCTGCCTATATTCTAGGGATAAGGATCTTGAGAGACCGGAGTAAAAGACTAATTGGACTTAGTCAGAGTACTTACTTGGATAAGGTGTTGAAGAGATTCGGCATGCAGGACTCCAAGAAAGGAGAGTTACCCATCCAGAGTAATGCCAGATTGAGTAAGACACAAAGCCCTAGTACTGAGGCTGAGATAGCAGAAATGAGTCGAATACCTTATGCTTCGGCTGTAGGATCGATCATGTATGCTATGACGTGTACTCGACCTGATGTAGCCTTTGCTTTGAGCATGGTTAGCAGGTATCAGGGGAACCCTGGCAAGGCACACTGGACTGCGGTAAAGAATATCCTCAAGTACCTACGGAGGACTAAGGACTGGGTCCTTACCCTCGGTGGGAGTGAAGACTTGAGAGTTGTAGGGTATAGTGATGCTAGCTTTCAGACTGATAGGGATAATTTCCGCTCTCAGTCAGGCTGGGTCTTTACCTTAAATGGAGGAGCAATTTCTTGGAAGAGTTCCAAGCAAGAGACAGTGGCTGATTCAACTTGCGAATCAGAGTATATAGCAGCTAGCGAGGCAGCAAAGGAGGCGATATGGCTGAAGAACTTCATTGGAGACCTTGGAGTTGTACCAGCTATTAAAGAGCCAATGGAAATTTTCTGTGATAGTGAAAGTGCAGTTGCCTTAGCCAAGGAACCAAGGGATCATGGGAGATCCAGACACATCGACAGAAAATACCATTTCATCAGACATCGAATAGAAGAAGGTCTCCTCGTGGCAAAGAAGGTATCATCGGATGAGAATCCAGCAGATCCCCTCACAAAGGGACTGACTCGGGTTAAGCATCTCCAGCATGCTCGGAGCATAGGGCTGAAGGATGATATTAGATTTAGTAGTTAGATAACCTTGAAATTTGTAAAGTGTAATTGACATTAGATGATGAATAAAAGGTGTTTTATTTATGAGTAAAGTGTTGCTATCTCTTGTCGATCGTTTACTATATTTCTTTTACATGTTTTGACTTCCAGAATAATTATGTTTGGTATATCATATTATTCGAACCTCCACAGTCGGTCATATGTCGGAAGTAGGTATGAATCAAGACTGTCATGATTGGTTGCAGAGGTCTAAGTTGTTGGACATGGCTACAACACTCATGAGTGCTCATAAGTTCTGAGCATTGGACTCAACCCACGCTCACTGGAATCACTTCATGGAATTTATCTCGAGTGATCGTGAGACGGTAATATCATATAAGTCTTCAAACCTAGAGATATGATTTGTTACTTATGAGTTGGTTATGCATTGATTGTACGTTAACGCATTGGTAACTCGATGTTATAAAACGTGCTTTTGTGTATAATTCAATGAGTGGTAGAACAAACATATGAGTCGAAGTTTATCTGTTCCTTCTTGGATTAGAAGCTGATATTTGGGCCCCTCGATGATTTTGTTTTGACCTATGTACCGGGCCCGGTCAGAACTAAGTTGATGTGTTCAATTAAGTTCTTTGTCAAACAAATCGGAAACCAGGAAACAAACTGCTGGACAATAAGTAAGACATTGTTCCATGTATTTGTCCGGCTGATATCTAGAACAGAGGATTATATGATCACTTATCTTAAATGGCGTATCATCATCTTCTCAGTTCCGAGAGACCTTGAAAGAGCTACGATTGCCGATCGGTTCCTGAGGTATTGCAGTTATAGTTATTAGACTTATCCAAGTGGGAGACTGTTGGATAAGGTGTCTAAGTCCATAACTATTTCTGGTATGTACTTGACCTGACCCGGCATGGTCCATTTGGGTTGCATGGCACCATGCAATTGGATAAACTAAAATGAGAGAAATAACACTTATGGTTTATTAATATATTATAAGTTCTAATATATTAATAATATTATTTAATTAGTTTGATCAAGAATTAATTTAGAATTAATTAAGTGATCAAAAGATAACTAATTAAATATATGGGTAGATTATGTAAATCTTCCATATCTTATATAGTGGGCTAAGAGGCTCCATGGATTATCAAGTTGGGTTCCACCCATAGGATGCTCCATGGGAGTTACAAACCCATGGGTCATGGAAGTGAAGAGTCATGACACATTAGGGTTTACATGGTGTAACCCTAGATGTGTCAACACTATATAAGAAACCCATTCTCCACCAAAATCGGTGACACATAAGAAACAAGAGGGCTAGGCCGATTTTAGAAGTGTGTATTCTCTCTAAAGTCATTCCAAAAGCATTTGGTGTTGTGTGAAGCATTTGAGGCATCACACTTGGGGTGCTAGGCTCACAAGGTTTCAAGGATCATAAGCAACAACAAGGTAAGTTATTCTATCTTTCATGCAAGTTAAAATTTGTTCCCCATGTATGCTAGATAGGAATATAACCTTGGAATTCAACTTTGCATGATAATTAGACAAACATAGATCCAAGGTTATTAGGGTTGCATGTACACTTAGGAAGTGTTAGAATGCTCAAAACCCATCACTTTATTGATGATTGCAGCAAGTATTCTTATATTTATTTGTTAAATACCAAGGATGAAGCCTTGAATTCTTTTAAGAATTACAAGGCTGAAGTTGAAAATCAACTTGACAAAAAGATCAAAATTCTAAGGTCTGATCGAGGAGGAGAATATGAATCCAAAGACTTTGCTAAATTTTGTTCTTTAAATGGTATTATACATCAAACAACTGCTCCATATACTCCTCAACAAAATGGAGTGGCAGAAAGAAAGAATAGAACATTGAAAAACATGATTAATTCAATGTTAATTACTTCTGGATCACCACATAATCTGTGGGGAGAAGCATGTCTTGCAGCAAATTCGATACTTAATAGAATTCCTCATAAAAAGAGTGATAAATCACCCTATCATCTGTGGAAAGGGAAGTTACCCTCTTATAAAAGGATGAAAGTGTGGGGTTGCCTTGCTAAGGTACAAGTACCTCGTCCTATGAGGACTAAACTTGGACCAAAAACCATAAATTGCATCTATCTTGGACCTGCCATGAACATTGCAGCCTATAGGTTTCTTGTGTATAAATCACATGTTGATGATATCCATAACTAAACCATCATGGAATCAGCAGAGGATGAATTCTTTGAAAATATTTTTCCTTTTAAGGATAAAGGGAAAGAGGTTACATGCTCTAGGAAAAGACCTCTAGATGATGGACTGAATGATACCATTCAGACAAAAGTTTACAATCAAATGAAGAGAATTCTTCTAAGGTTCAAGAAGAGAACTTAGAACCCAGAAGAAGCAAACAGGGCAAAATAGCCAAATACTTTGGACCTGATTACATGACCTATGTAGTGAATAAGGACCACAAACCTATAAGGATGCTATGGATTCTTCTGAAGCTCCCTTTTGGAAAGAGGCAATCAAAAGTGAGATTGATTCCATTGTGCAGAATAACACTTGGAAATTGGTAGATTTGCCACCTGGGCAAAAACCAATTGGGCACAAATGGATATTCAAGAAGAAGTTTAGACATGATGGTACCATTGAGAAGTACAAAGCTCGTTTAGTAGCTAAAGGGTATCGTCAAAAAGAGGGTCAAGACTTCTTTGAAGCCTATTCACGTGTTACAATAATTACATCAATTCGCACATTATTAGCAATTGCAGCCATTCACAATTTGGAAATACACCAAATGGATGTGAAAACTGCCTTCTTGTATGGTGAACTAGATGAAGAGATATATATGAATCAAACTGAATGGTTTGTGGTTAAGGGCCAAGAAAACAAAGTCTGTAAGTTAGTTAGATCACTTTATGGACTAAAAAAGGCTCCAAAGCAATGGCTTGAGAAGTTTGACAATACATTACTCTCTAACGGATTTAGAATTAACGAATATGATAAACGTGTTTATGTCAAACAATACAAGAATGCTTTTGTCATCATATGTTTGTGTATGGATGATATGCTTATAATGGGTACTAATTTGGATGTGATCAATCAAACCAATAAAATGCTACACTCCTCCTTTTCCATGAAGGACTTGGGAGTAGTAGATGTGATTCTTGGTGTAAGAGTTCAAAGAAGACCAGCTGGTTATACTCTTACTTAGTCCCATTATATTGAAAGTGTACTTAAGAAGTTTGGACACTATGATGACAAGCCGGTAGTCACCCCTTTTGATCCTTCAAGTCATCTTAAGAAGAATACAGGTGATAGTGTAGCTCAGTTAGAATATACTCAAGTTCTTGGTAGCTTAATGTATATTATGAATTGTACTAGACTGGACTTGGCTTATAGTGTAAGTAGATTGAGTCGTTACTCCCACAATCCTGGGAAAGATCATTGGTATGAATTAGTAAGAGTGCTTAGATATTTAAAGCATACAATGAATTATGGATTGCATTACACGAGGTTGTTGGATTAATGTCTAAATCCATAACTATAATTGGTAAGACTTGACCCGACCCGGCATGGTCCATTTGGGTTGCATGGCATCATGCATTTGGATAGACTATAATGAGAGAAATAACACTTAAGGTTGGTTAATATATTATAAGTTCTAATATATTAATAAGGTTATTTAATTAGTATTGATCAAGAATTAATTTGGAATTAATTAAGTGATCAAAAGGAGACTAATTAAATATATGGGTTGATTGTGTAAATCATTCATTCTTATATATGTGGGCTTGTGATCCAAGATTCCTTATGTTGGACTAAGTCCATGGGATGACCCATGGATACTCCATGGAGGTTAAAATCCATGGAGCATAAGGAATGGGTAAAGTTATGAGTTACATGGTGTAACCCTAATAGCCACCATATAAAAGAATCCCATGGCTCAAGAAATCGTGCACTAATGTGTGAGTGTGAGGGCTAGACGATTTCAAGGAGTGTTCAAGTTTCTCTCAAGTTATTCCAAGTGTATTTGGTGTTGTGTGAACCATTTGAGGTGTCACACTTGGGGCACTAGGCACTCAAGCTTCATGAAGACATTCTACATCAAAGAGGTATGTATTCAATCTTGTTATATTTATTATTTTGTATGCTAGATTAGGATAATACCTTAGATGTTCATAATTGTATGTATAATAGAGAAAACATAGATCCAAGGTATTTAGGGTTGCATGTACACTTAGGAGTGTTAGAATGCTCATAACCCAACAGTGGTATCAGAGCCTAGGCTTGTTTTCTTGTTATACTTGCAAAAGTAGCTGAAAAATCGAGTTGGATGCATATATTCGATTGTTTTGGCTGGAATTGGACTAGGAACATTACCCTAAGATGTTTTTGGACTTATAAACTTGTTTTTGATGTGGTAATGTTCATGCTAATCCAATTTCTAAGATAATTGTCATAATTTCAAGATTTGTATTAGTTTGTATGTTCATGCTAATTTCTTGAAGATTGATGATTTGAATTATCTTGTTCTTATGAGGTTCTTAGATTAATAGAAAAGTTGTGTGAAATAGTTTTTTTCAATCCATTTTAATCTAAGAGTTGATTCCAAAGTGTGTTTTTGTAACTTGTCCTCAAGTTATATGAAAAGTCATATTTAAGAATCATAAAACTCATAAAAGTTCGCAAAGGTTACAAAATGAAGAGTCTAGTTCTAATTAAATGGTTTTATGACTCCATAACTTGTCCTCAAGTTATGGAGGTTCAAGAGTCTCTTCATTAAATTAAAAAAAAAGTGTAACCTTAATTAGTTCCATAAGTTACAATAAAAAAAAGTTATTTTTTTTATTAATTAGTTTAAAGTCTTCCATAACTTGTCCTCAAGTTATGGAACTTGAAGGGTTTTTTTTTTAATTAAAACTACTTTAAACTCATAAGTTATGGAATTAATTAGTTTTGAATAGTTTCAAAACTTGCCCTCAAGTTTTGGAATTTGAAAAGTTTTCACTTATGAATACTTTAATTCCAAGTTAGCCCTTAGAATTTTAAAAGTTAAAATTCAACCCTTATACTTTATAATATTATAAGTTAATAATATTTATATATATGTATAAGAGTAAAGTCAGTCTTACCGTTAGTAGGCCTCATTCACGAAGCCGGTCTATAAGGGGGGTATAAGGTTAATGCCTATAAAATGGCAGTTTAATGGGTGTCCACTCTCACCCACCGCTTCCTTGACTGGTGGAGGGTCGTTAGCCGAACGGGTAGGACAAGGACTATAATTCTCCTTTCATTAAAAGTATTAATGATAAATACTAAGTAACTAAACTCTTATTAATACCCAATCTTAGTTACTTAGGAAAATGTGAATTTGGTGCTAACCCATGAAATTACACTTTGCACTTTGCTTAAGTCGTTAGTGGAGCGTGTGTGGTTAACCGGCACACTAACCCGGACTTAACAAGGTAGGTAAAGGGTAACTTAATATTTATCATAGTATCGGTGGAGCGTGTGTGGTTAACCGGCACACTGATTAAGGGGTAAATATTAAGGGTACCAAGTATATTTGCATGGTTATTCACACCTTGTTTTGTGATCCTCGGCATCCCAGTCACAAAACCTGAAGGGCACACTCGAGATTGAAACATGCCTTTGAACAGTTCAATGAATCTCAAAGATCTAGGACTTTCAAATCCAATTAAAACCTAATAAATTATTTCGTTTTTCATGGTGGAAATTGGTGAATCGTCATTCACCTACCTTCAAATATTTTATAGCTTGGATTACGGCATCCCTCTTCTAAGTTATAAAATAGTTTGTTGGGTCCTAGCCTTAATATTTCATATTGGGTGTCATATTAAGGACTTTAAATCAACTATCTTGAATATCTCCCAAAAAGATGTCTGGTCTAGACATTTATGATCTTCCCAAATCTCTTGAAACAAGCTTTCCTAAATGAAGATGATGTCCCATGGATATCATACTTCTTTCACCTCCTCCAATTATTCTCCCTAACCCACAAGTTCCTAAAAAGTTTAAGGTCACTCAAGCCCTATTGGCAAGGCAAGGTCTAGGTGTGATCACATCTTGGAGATGTAGTCACATATTGACAAGCCGGGAGAGTTGGGTGTCAAAGTCTTGAGAAAGTTGGTGGCTCAACTACTTTCTAAGTCACATAGTGAGTTCTTTTGGGAATCCTATGAAACAGACTAAGACAAGACCCTTAATGATCTTATCTATTTGCTAAGATCAACTTCCTAAAACGCTATGGACATTGACAATGATGACATTGGATATCCAGTAAAGCTCTCTCTTCCCAATGGAAAGGGATCGGCCATAGTCAACTCGGTTGACCCAATGGTAAAGAGAGAGGCGAAGTCTGAGATAGTCCCATTATGAAGGGTCCATAGGTAACTATTGCCAAAGGAAGGGGCATTGGTTACGAAGCTGCCAAATTTACCTAAGGATGTTAAAGTCAATAAGTTTGGCTCTACTTCAGGTAAAGTCCATTGTCTAACTCTATTAAGTACATGCTGATTCTGATCGCGAAGATGGATTTCAATCGCATGGTTCGGTGATCAGAATTTTGGGCTATTACTTAAGAGTTATGATATTTATATTGCTTAGGAATAGATAACAACAAGGTTTTCATATGGATTGTAAGGATAAGTTTTTCTGCAAAGTTTTAAAATAAAAGAAAAAGGTTTTGATTTTATTTATTTTAAGTATCCTTACAATGGCATTTGTGAAAAGTTGTTGCTTATAAGATTCCATTGATAGCAATATTGGAAAAATGGATTTGATTCTTTCGGTTGTGGTAGTGTCTAATATTACCAAATAAGGAAAGATTCTCATCACCCAAGGTTCAATTGGACCGAAACTTGGAATCATGCAAGTTGTATAGTATGATGAATGAGAACTTTCAGCTTGGAAAATTAAGACTAATTCCTTATGTGAATAAGGAAAGGACTAAGGGATCGAGTACACATTCTTGTGCACTGGTCAAGTCCACCACAAAAGATCAAGAAGACTATTCGTCATGATTTACTTAAGTTCAGTAAATATGGTTATACTTATAAGTTTAAGTATAAGTCTGTAGCATTGGAGAAGTTTCAATGTGAGACAGAACGAATAAGAAGAATCAAAGAATGGCAGAAAGATAAAAGTTTCTCAAATCTGAAAAGATGGGAGAGTACTTTAGTATCATGTTTATGATCATCTTAATGATTAAGATACCATATCACAATTGGTCCTCTAAAGTCATCTTAGTGCATTCTTATGACTAAGAAGACGAGTCATGAATTGTTGAAATGGTTAAATCAAAAAGATGAGTCATACTTCGTTCCAAAACAATTCTTAGAGTCATACTCCAAGATTGTAACTTGAGTGACATATCTTAAAGAGGGTTTGTTAACACTAGTCAAATGTAAGAGTAAAAGGTTATCTACTCTTGTACATTTGAAATTGGTAAGTTGTGATGTTTTGGATAAAACAGAGACCAACTTAGGCCAATTGTGTAAAGTGTTAGTCTTGATAAAGAATCCGCACTATCTCTTGAATATTTGACAAGGGAGTCTTATATGTCAAGAGGACAGTGGGAGTCTTAAAGCTCTTGAAAGTTTCAAGACTTAATCAAGAATAAAACCTAAAGTCCTTCACTAGCACACGACTTGAGGTTTATAACCTATCGTGTTGAAATTTTTGTGCCTATTCAAGTTGGCTTTGCATAGGAGTTCTGAGAGTTCTCAATTGGTTGCACAACTACTTGGAAGCAATGGCAGGCACCTGAGCTGCCAAATGGCAAGAATTTAAGATTGCACAAGTTTAATCAATATGAGTTTGGATTTGTCACTAACCTTGTCTTGTGATTATGGTTTTGACAAATTCACAAGTTTAATCAAATTCCATGGAGTTGATCTCCATTGGAATACCTTATAATGACTGTTGACAAGTCTTTGTGACTTTGTACATATTAATTACAGGAGGGTCAGTGCATATAAGTTTAAAATCTAAACAGATTTCGATAAATGATAGGAATTTGAAATTCTCACATTTTTCGATAAGGATTTGGGAGTGTGAAATTAGAATCATTGAAATTATGTTCAATTGGTTTATTTCACAAAGCAAGGATCATAGACAAACATAGAGTGCATACTTGGTGTATGGCAAAGCTATTGTTTAAGAAAAACATAGTGTACATGCTTGGAGCATGGGACAACTAGTGTTTTTAATTCAAGTATAAAGTTGATAAAACCGAAACAATGAATAATGAGTAATCAGTATGGTGATAAATAAAAGTGTTTATTTATATTCATAGGGTTTGATACCATATTTGATTCATTTATTCTTGTGTTTCACTTTGCATGTTTTGACTTCCAGAATAACTAAGTCGCTCTTCCTGAATGATTAAGTTATTCAAACCATCCACAGTCGGTCATATGTTGGAAGTAGATATGAATCAAGACTGTCATGGGTTGGTTTGTAGAGGTCCAAGTTGGTGGACAAAAGTGGTGCTACAACACTCATGAGTGCTCATAAGTTCTGAGTATTGGATTCAACCCGCGCTCATTTGAATCACTTCATGGATTTTATCACGAGTGATCATGAGACGATAATATCTTATATTCTTCAAACCTAGAGATATGAGTTGTTACTATGAGTTGGTTATACATTGATTGCACGAAAACGCATTGGTAACTCGATGTTATAAAACGTGCCTTTGTGTATGATTCAACAACTAGTAGAACAAGCCATATGAGTCGAAGTTTACCCATTCCTTTTACCTTCGGGATAAAAGCGATATCTGTGGGCCCCTCGATGATTTAAAGATGATACATGTGAGTGCTTGGCCAAGCCAGGACTGATTTGATTTGTTCAATCAGTCAGTCATCATGAATCGGAAATCGGGAAACAACAAATGGACAGAGAGAATGATTGATAATCCATGTCTCAGTCCATATGATATCTAGAATGGAGGAATATATGATCCCTTATCTAATGGACAAGTCATTGACAAAGGTCAGAGTTCATCGACAAGGTCAGAGTTCGACAGAAGCTTTTGCGAGCTACGATTGCTGATCGGTTCCTGAAGTCATACGCAATAATAGTTTTAGACTTATCCAAGTGGGAGACTGTTGGATTAATGTCTAAGTCCATAACTATAATTGGTAAGACTTGACCCGACCCGGCATGGTCCATTTGGGTTGCATGGCATCATGCATTTGGATAGACTATAATGAGAGAAATAACACTTAAGGTTGGTTAATATATTATAAGTTCTAATATATTAATAAGGTTATTTAATTAGTATTGATCAAGAATTAATTTGGAATTAATTAAGTGATCAAAAGGAGACTAATTAAATATATGGGTTGATTGTGTAAATCATTCATTCTTATATATGTGGGCTTGTGATCCAAGATTCCTTATGTTGGACTAAGTCCATGGGGTGACCCATGGATACTCCATGGAGGTTAAAATCCATGGAGCATAAGGAATGGGTAAAGTTATGAGTTACATGGTGTAACCCTAATAGCCACCATATAAAAGAATCCCATGGCTCAAGAAATCGTGCACTAATGTGTGAGTGTGAGGGCTAGACGATTTCAAGGAGTGTTCAAGTTTCTCTCAAGTTATTCCAAGTGTATTTGGTGTTGTGTGAACCATTTGAGGTGTCACACTTGGGGCACTAGGCACTCAAGCTTCATGAAGACATTCTACATCAAAGAGGTATGTATTCAATCTTGTTATATTTATTATTTTGTATGCTAGATTAGGATAATACCTTGGATGTTCATAATTGTATGTATAATAGAGAAAACATAGATCCAAGGTATTTAGGGTTGCATGTACACTTAGGAGTGTTAGAATGCTCATAACCCAACAGAGGTATCCTCCTGTACTAGAAGGATATTGTGATGCAAATTGGATTTCAAATACTTCTGAGGCAAAATCCACAAGTGGATATGTGTTCATACTTGGTGGAGCTGCTATCTCTTGGAAATCATCTAAGCAAACTGTGAATACTCGTTCTACAATGGAAGCAGAGTTTGTTGCTTTAGACAAAGCTGCTGAAGAAGATGAATGGCTTAAAAGCTTCCTAGAAGGTATTCCTTTGTGGCCTCAACCTGTTACTGCCATTAGCATACATTGTGATAGTATAGCTGCTCTTACTAGAGCACAAATTCATATATATACAATGGCAAGTCGAGACACATTAGGCGCATACATATTACAATAAGAGACTTGCTGAAGAATGGAATCATTTCCATTAGTTACATAAAGTCAAAGGAAAATATAGCTGATCCCTTGATAAAAGGCCTTAGTAGAGAGCAAGTTCTCTTTACATCGAGGGGAATGGGCTTAAAGCCAACAAAATGAGTCACCACCTGGCGGAAACCTAACCTAGCAACATTGGAGATCCCATGGTCAAGGTTCAATAGGACAACTAGTTGGGGAAGACTCAAAGAAGCACTAACACAAAGGTATGCTCACCCCTATGATAATTATTTTGTGTTTTTCCATTGATGATATAGGGATGAATATTTCTTCTTAATAATGCTGATAGCTTTTATAGTGGAATAGTACAGATTATTCCAGATTAGCATTACCTATGTGAGATGGATGTGAGGTCGGATCTTTGGGAGCTAATATGGCTAAGCTCTCTAAAAGTCTCATGAAGAAAGGATTGTTCACGACCGAAAAGAACACAACGGTAAGAAATGAACCATGCTTAGATATGATATGTTTGATACTTCTTGTTTTTGATTCTATTATAACAAGTGGTTAGTTCAAGACTCTAGTTCACTACCCACAAAGTAGATCCAAGTAGTATTCACTATGAAAGGTTCAAGTTTTCCAACACCTATTCAGATGCATGTCATATTTTACTTCCCTTATTTGAATATCAAAGTTCACTTATTTTCTATTCAAATGTGGGGTATTCTTGGAGTTTGAATCGAAAATGTGGGGTATTGTTGGAACTTTGCTCTATAAAATTACAATGTGGGACTTATCCCACATTGGTGGAAGAGAAAACTTTTTCCCACCTTATAAGGCTTGTCTCACTCATTTATTTAAATGGACCAAGTAATGGGTTAAGCAAATTGGGTTTGGGTTGTGGTGTTGCACTAGTCAAATTGGGCTAGTAGGAGGCTTGGATTATTAAATATTAATGGTCAAAGATAGGGCCTTGGGCCATGGGGGTCTTGGGCTCTTCTTGACTTAATAATATTTTTTATATATATTTCGAAATTAATTAGTCATTAATTAATTCTTTATTTTATTTATTACAAAACAAATTCTGTTAAATAAAGGATTAACTGCAGTCAGTTTTTAGCAGTTAATTTCGGTTGGTGGTTTACAACCACTTTTGCAAGCCTATAAATGGAGGAATTCAGACAGAATTTGAAGGCTAATGAACCACATACACTTTCTATCAAAAATCGTCCTTGGTATCTAAAGGGATCATGGTGAATTTTGACAGATTCAAGATCTGTTCTTGAATTGGTTGTTGTATCCTCAAGACAGACCCATTCCAGGGAAATTCTGTCTTAGGACACTGCAAAAGCAGGCCTCAATCTGTATAATTTCGTGATTTTATTTCCTGTGTAGACAACATTCAAGTATGTTTTCTGTAATCTAATTCTTGTATATTACATATATTTGAATTTCGTTTGTTTTATTTCTATTGGTTTTGTTGATTGTACACTTCTCTCATAACAAAAAAAAGAGGAGAGAGAATAAGAGGGAGATATGGAGATTACCCTGAAGACGTTGCCAAGACCTATGGGGGGGGTGTAGAGGTCGTGATGGATAATAAGGGAAATCTGGGCAAGATGAAGATAGTCCCGTATTACTTGATGGTTGATGAGAACTAAGATTCAATGAATATATGAAGAATGAAATAAAATGAGGAATTGTTTACCTTTGTCTTGCTCTCTTGCTCTCTTGGGAGCTGTATTTATACCATCGTCCTGCCAGCTGCTCCTTTTAGCCCTCGAAGTCCAGCGCCGATTGCAAGGATGGCCGGCTGAAGGGCTCTCGATGTCGACTGAGAGAAAGTGGGGGAGAGGATTTCTTAATATCAAATTTGAAATCAGAATAATGAGAAAGAGGATTTCTTGTAGTGAAAGATTAGCGGTTTAACAGAGAGAGACGTGTAGGGGCCAACAGAAGAGTGTTGTGGTTTCCAAAAACAGACTGAGACGGGAACGATGGAAATGTGTTTTTCTTGTCCAAGTGGGTGAACTTATTTTTCCCGCTGATTTTATATATTAGACATGGGAAACTTGGACACTTCAGACACAGACTCTATTATTTTGGGAAGGCCTTTTATGAAAACTGCAAAAACGAAAATTGATGTTTTTAATGGCATGATTTCAATGGAGTTTGATGAGGAAGTGATTAAATTTCAAATTAATAATGATGATTTTCCTTCTAAAAATGTTTCTGTCAATTATATGGGTACCAACAGTCCTTTGTCGAAGGGCTGCTGTGAGTTTTCTAATGTCTCTGTGCAAGAAAAATTTTTAGACAAGAATTCATCTGATAATATATCCAAGGACCTGGCAGAAGATAAGCTTGGGGAGGTGGAAGAGGTTGAACTGAAATTTGCTACGGAAGAAGAATCAGATAAAAATATGAAAAGAAAAAAACTTTTGGAAAAAGAAAAGGTGGAAGTGGTGATTTCAGATACAAATCTGAAAAGAAGAAAGTTTAAAGAAAAGAATGAGGATATTTCTGGGAAGAAAAAGAAGATCAGAAAGAAAAAGAAGTCTAATCAACTGAAAGACTTATCTGATAACTATTTGGAGTCTTTCTAGTTTGCTGAACAAGTTCCAAATCCACCCATATTACCATATTTGAAGGGATCTGGAGTCACAAGAAAAAGAGTTGAGCTTCAAGGAAGTCCCAACCACACTAGTTAATAATCTGGGTTGGCAAAGTCGAGCCAACGACTTTAAAAATGGGCGGCTTTCTGGGAGGCAACTCGATGACTTGTTTTTATTTTTACGCTTTCAATAAAGAGATGGTTGCAGTCCCAAGCAAGCTTGAGGAAATCAGAGGATCGATAGAGTTGCTGAAATTCAGATTTTTCGCCACATCTTCGTCAAAATCAGATTTCTGCAATTTTATCAGGTACATTCTTTCCTAGCTGCACAATTTTGTTTTTATTTGCTTTATTGAGATGTTCATTCCTCTATGAGAATTGAGGACAATGCATCATTTTAAGCTTGAGGAGGGGGTTAATGTAAAAATTTGCATTTTTTGTTAAAATTTTAACTTTTTAGTTTTTCATTTAAAAATTAAAAATTTTTAGTTTTCTTTTTGCATTTTATTCTATTGCATTTGCATATAAAAATCTGAAAAATTCAATATATATATATATATATATATATATATATATATATATATATATATATATATATTATTTTATGTTTTTATCTTTTCTGCATTCATACAACCAACCCAAAAAGATTTTATTTCTAGTTAGTTTTATTTTATACATATCAAAATCAACAATAAAAACAAAAATTGAAATAATTTACATGAGATGAGGATATCTTTTTACATTCGATAGCTCTGTTAAGATGAAGTGTGGTAGTTACAGAAAATAACGGTCTCATTACAATCAATTTTAAGAATTATTTTTTCAAGTGTCATAAATGTTTTCAATATGAACCAACATATGAACCATATAATTTTTACAATGGAAGTGTGAGATGGAAAAACGAACAGTGTTTTAAAAATAATTTCCTTAAATGCCTTAAAAAGAACCTAGATTGGATAACCCTTATCATTCCTTGAAGTACTGAACCCTATGGTTTCTACGCCTTTTGAGGTTAGGAGGGAACTCTCATTATACCCACAAAATAGTTATCATTTTTGAAGTATTGAAGATATGGTGGGCCTCAAAGTAAAATTTGCGCTCAGTCAATATACATATGTTAGAAATGGTACATCAAGCAACTTGACGAAATCTGCAATTCAAAGTCAAATCCAAGTCAAGTTCAAGTCGAAATCAAGAACCAAGCAAGTTAAATTTGAAGAGTTGATCAAGACAAAGAAGACGTATGGTATAATGAGATTGATCCCACGATAGGGGAATCATAAGGGTAAACTTGGATTTTCTGTCCATAATGGAGCTTACCGCGTTTACTGAACGAGTTCGGAAAAAGGAGGGGTTGGTCAACCTACGTTTTTATAAATGAATTTTCGTGAAATTATTTTTATAAATACAATGTTTTCACAAATATAATTCGGCGTAAAAATTATTTTCTCAAGCTTGGTTTAACTTATTAAATATGAAATCTGAATCTTTAATATAAAGTATTGAGACTGTTATCTAGGTAGTGATTTCATTGGAGCTTCCTCGTTGTGAAATCTGATCATGTGACAAAAAAAGATTGAAGTACTTTAGTTTAAGTTTTATTTTTATTTAATTTTAAATTCTTTTTAAGTCATCTACATCTTTCCATTTGTTTATAATGTTTTATCTTTTTCTTACTTGAGGGCAAGTAAGGTATAAGCTTGGGGAGACTTGTTAGATGTCATTTTATGCATCTTATAGGGTAGTTTTTATTATCATTTTAGCATCATACTTTGTACATTTACATGTCATTTGTTTAAATAATGTTCAACTCATGTCTTTTGTTAGAATTCTCGTACTGCTCATGTTTTTATGTCAATTACAGATAGTTCGAGCGGAGCAGTGCTTTGGGAGCAATTGGATGTGTGTTTGGAGCTTAAAATGGAGCTTGGAACTTATGAAGGATTATGAGGAATGCTTGCAAGATTATTTGGTCAAGAAACATTCGATCGAATTGATCACACGAAGATAGAATCTGCAATCTAAAGCTAAAGGATGTTGCTGGCAGCTTTGATCCCCTGTCAGTATTTTGACCATATCTTATGAACCGTAACTCCGATTGACGCGATTCAAAATGATCTGAAAAATAGATGAAATTTTGGACATATTAGGAAAAACATGCGATCACAAATTTGGTCCATGCTATCGCATGGAGCCTTTATGCGATCGCAACTTTGGTCGCAAATTGGATTCGAGGTTTTTTAGTGCCAAAAATTCATCCGGAAGTAAAAAATGAAAACATGCGATCACAACGTATGTACATGCAATCACAACTTCCCTCTATGCGATCACAGGTATCCCAAAAAGTGCCAAAATAACATCCTACTTCATTAAAAGGCCCGTGACACGTTTTCTCAAAACATGCGATCGCAACTTTGAAACATGCGATTGCATGCGCGCCGTTTTTGCTGCTGGATGTATAAATAGACCCTCATAACCTTCCAGTAACCGAACTTGGCGATTCCAGAGGTACCAGATGAAGAAAATATGATTTTGGAGGCGTTTCTTCTCCGATTACCACGATTTCTGAAGATCTGAAGATTGTGGATCATCTCTTTCAAGTAGGTTAATAAGATTAGTTGTTTGATGTCTCTTTTCATTTGTTTTTATCAGATTTTAGCCATGTCCGGATAAGACCTTAGTTTTCAGTTCTGCAAAGACGGGTACTTTAATGTGATTGATCATTAGATCTGATTTTTGATATGTGTTTCTATCCAGATTTTTCAGTTTTAAGCTTAATGAATGTTTGGTTTTAAATTCTTGTTAGTCTGATCATCTAGCTAGGGTTTTATCATTCCAGTTAATCAGTTAATAGAATCTATAATTGTTCTTGTCAACTAGTAAAAGTAACAAGTATCAGATTGGTTCCGTGTTTGGATTTAACTCTGGTATAAATTGAAAAAAATCATATCTTTATGCTTTCGAACTTGTGAGAAGTATTGGGTACTGCTGGGAATTTTACAAAGAACTTAATGCAATTTTTCTGATTTAATTAAGAGCTTGTTTGATTAGACAGTAAAAAGTTAGGGTTAATTCAAAGAGCTTGTTTTGATTAACTAATTTAGGTAAAAGAGTTTATACTAGAGCTTGTTAGTTTTTCTCAGTACCAGATTAGATAGAACGCATCTCAAATAATCAGATCTGGATCAGTTACATGATCAGGAAAGTCGCAGCAGAACATAAATCGTTTTTTATATTGATTTTCGTTTAATTTATTATCACTGCATTTTTAGTTTTTAGTTTACAATTAAAACCCCCTTTTATATTTTCCGTTTTTTGACTAGATTGTGCCTGATGCAAAAAGGCATATGTATGGTGTTTTTGTACCTCGTGGATGCGTTGAATTTGCACTGTCGTGTTCTGGGCTTCGCCACCGATCTCCATTACCTCGTGATGGAGAGCCTGAACCCGAGTGTCTAAGCGGACCACTCGTGGTACAATCAGAGGTAGTTCTCGATCTGTGGGGGTGCTGGGGCCTGGAGCATGGTGTAGCTGGTGCATGCCAAATATGGATCGTCGGCCGTCTTCTCTAGCCCACGCATGCAGCTGGGTTGCCCATTGTGGGGGCGCATCCTGGACAGAGGCAAATGTCAGCAACGAAGTTTGCCTTTGAATGGGCAATATTCTCTTACGAGGAATGTTCATCCAAAGAGGACCCCCATTGGGGTGTCTCTATACCTGGAAGGGGCTCATGCCTGCTCCTGATAGGGTAAGGTTCATTAACGATCTCCCCAGCGCCTTCCTCCTCGTCTGATCCCTCATCAGAATCCTCCTCCTCGTAATCCATCTCTTGGTACTCTTCAGGATCCTCTTCTGGACCCTCCTCATGAACCTCTTCTGGCTCCTCCTCGATCCATCCATTGGCTGCCATGGCAGGGTTGTAGGGGTCTTCATGGTGAAATTCGGCCATATCGTCTATGCAAGAATAGAGGTATAAGAGACACATAAAGAATCTAGGTGTATGGTTCTATAGTATCATAAAATACTCCTATAGTATTTTAAACTTTATGTTTTATTCTAGAGCTTTCTTTGTATGGGGGTATTGGTAAGTTTTAGACTTGTTTATCACCACGACTATTCCCAAGCACATGTTAATCACATCTCGGATAAATATAGTTGATCATGCTATATTTATCCAAGATCTAATTACATACCACCTAGGCGTACTCGTAGTGTTTATCTTATCTTATTACTTTTGTGTTGTTCTTGTTATGAAACTGTTCTAGTATGTATGTATGTGATTATACTTTACTAAAATATCATTATATTTTAAAAGTATACTAATGCAAAATGTTTAGTCAGAGTGTTTTAGCCCCATTGTATTTATAGTTGTATGTCTTACATGGTTTGATATACTTAGTTCACTATAAACAATGCTCTGATACTAATCTGTCACACCCCCAAACCAGAATGGCGTAAACGTCTGAGGGTGGATGATTTCATGTACTGTATCATAACAACATGAATAATAGTGATCAAAGCCATACAACCATGATATTTATAACTAAGAAGATTACATTGTATCCGACACATTGTTTGATTCGATACCAAATACATATGACAAAAGTAATTAACGTGACGCTGTGACGCCCCATCCTCAAAACCTTTAGATTACCTGTTTACTGGTTTATGAGAATACAAGTAGTTTTGAAAAGTGTCAACAATTAAGTTGGTGAGTTCATAAGAGTTTTGTATGAGAAAAATCTGTAACTTTTCCTTGCAAAATGATAGAGTGCGCTTTCAGAAAATCAAATATTTTCTTTAAAAATGAGCTGTAAGTCTTAAACCCTAAGACCAAAAATGTAAGTAGTGCTGTACTGGAAAATAATATCATGTAGTTTTATTATTTATATAAAACCATTCGAAGGTATGTTAGCCCCGTAAACCAAATGTATTGTTAATACCCCATGTGAGTTATTATAACCATGCTAAAAGACATAGATTGCCTGGTATGACGTTCTTCAGGGGTCGGAATGTTAGACATTTGTCACCCTAGACCTGCCGGTCTAACTGTAGCTAGCAGCTTAGGTGCGAGATTGTCAGTCCCATATAGATCTATACATAAGTATCACACTCTCTTACGGGAGATTCTGGTTATAATACAAGACTTTTGTAGGTACGTGAAGACTATGACTCACATAATTGTATTAGAGGTTTACATATAGTGTAATGAAAACCCTTTTGTAAGTGGGGATATTACATTTCCATAGTAATTACATAGTGTAAAATAATTATACCTTTAAATAACTATTTGTTCGCCCCAAAAATGGTAAAACAATGTTAATGACCCATAAACTACACCATTATAGTTTGTTATAAATGTTTTGTTGTATCCATATATATTCGTATAAATATATAAGTTAAAATTTTGGATGTTTTAAAAAAAATTATATCATATAATTTATATCTAACACAAGTAATAGAACATTTAGTATGATAAATCCATTTTTTCTAGTTTTGCCCCTTTTTAACGATGTTTACCGGTAACTACTAAAATATAACTTTGTAAAACTTATTTTTACCTTTTTGAGATATTTAAGTCAAGTTATCTTTATATGTTTAAAACAACATATTTTTGGTCAAAACTCACAAAAATGGTGTCATAAACTAGTTATGACCATTTTTGTTAGAAAACCCACTTTTACATAAAATGATAGATTTTTGATTTTTCTTTTTGTAAAACTAACTTTTTGATATTTTAGATTAGTTTCAAGATACATATCCCAAACAACATATTTTGGATTATATCCCACAAAAATGGTGTAATAACTAGGTTATAACCATTTTTGCTAGAAAAGCCATATTTTGTTCATAAAAATCCTAGTCTTTATAGCTTTATAATTATAAACTTTTCTTAAGAACATATAACATGATTATATTTGTTTTACTTAGTTTTCTATCTCAAACTAACATACCACATATAAATGTTCTAGCAACTAGAAATAACCATATTTCATGCAAATAATACTTTATATACAACATAGAGATGAAGCATGCATAATAACTTGGGTTGTTATACAAATTTTCTTGTATTCCCCCCCTAAAACATGAAAATCTCGAAAATATGGGGTATGAACTCACCTTGAGTGGATTTCTTAGTGGATAAAGAGATAAAGATGAAGATCCTCAAACTTAGAACACTTGAAGATGGTTGAAGAACACTTGAAGATGGTATTACCCTATGGATTTTGTCACATGTTAATGTGTGTAAATGTAACAAAACTAGTATGTATGTGTGTAAAATCACTAGATTAACAAGGAAATGCTTACCAAAAATCTAAGGACCAACTTGGAGGAATTAACCTATGGACGATTTGAGCTTGTTCTTGAGAGAAAAATGAAGAATGATGAAGATGGTGGGGGTTTGGGAGCCCATCGGCCGCAAGTTAAGAGAGAGAGAGGGGAGAGGGTGGGGTTGGGTGGCATGCATGGTTACATGTTGAATAAAGACTTGGTTATATGTTGTGTAATAGTTTTGTTGGGAAAGATGTAACCATCTTGTCCCCTAAGTCAACTCTTCTTTATTTTTATAAAAATCTAGGTAGTTTATAAAAGTGTGGTAATTTTTAAGAAAGAGTGATAATTTTTATAAAAAGTGTGGTAAAATAATGTATAATTAATAAATTTGAATCATGAAAATTCGAATTATTATAAAGGTCTCAAACATCGTTAAAAGGATTAGCACATTGTGTTATGAATATTATTTATACCAAAATAATATATACTTGTATTATCGAATTTTAGGTTCTTAATCCTAAATATGATTTTTATTCAATAATTGGTGAAAAGAGCGGTACTTTGTATTAATACTCGTAAGTTGTACATTATGAACATTAGGAAACATAGTGTTTATCTTAAAATCCTAATATTAGCCAACTTGACTTGGTTGACTTGTTGTCAGAATAAGGTTTTTCTCACTAAAAAAAGAAATAAAACTAAAATCCACCTCACCATACATCTCATCCAGCCTTTTCTTCTTCCACAAAGCTTTTTTGTCGGTCCCAGTCACAGAAACCAACCACTACTCTTCCTCAAATAGCTTAAGATTAAACTCCATCATAATCGACTCAAGAGACTATTTTTTTCTCCATATAAGTTTGAGATAAATACATACATCTATACAACATTAGAAACTTTGACCAACTAATCAATACATTAGGAAGTGAACTTCTCGTATGAGGTATGAACTCGAGAATGTCATCTAATCCCTGCACAACAATATATATATATATATATATATATATATATATATATATATATATATACACACCATACAACAATATCAACACCTCCGACTGTAATCGACGATTTCGGATCTCTACGAGAATATTTTGACCAATCATGAGTGTATAAATCTAATTCTTCTTTTGACATAAGTTGATGATGATTTTGATGATTCAGGGATTGAATCAGGATAATTTGCTGCAAATGAAACTTTGGACATGCAATTTTCACAACCAATATGCCACAAATTTAATCAAACATCTCCAACAAACTGATATTTTTTTATCTGAATCTAGGCAAATGAACATATATCCAATTTAGATAATACTATATACCAAACATTTAACAATTCTCACTTTTTTGGTTAACAAGATATATAAAAACCTTAATTCAAAATTATTAGAAGTTCTTCGGATCTGAGGAGATCGTATCCAATTGCTACTGACTAGTCTTAACAGATGAGAGATAGACATCGATGCAAATAAGGTGAAGTTGTTGTTGGATTTGATGTCATTGTGGATTTCGGAAGTGTCGATGACTTTGGCGAAGGGAGGGTAGCCTTTCAACGAAATCGGTTCCAGATTTGTTTGTCAAGAATACGAGCCATGGAAGATATGAACCAAATCAGACCTTCTAGGTTTTGCTTACCAATGTTCGTTTTGGAACCCAAGAACCAGATTCAATAATGAAAATCACAAAAATCAAAGATTTGCTTCACCATGAACCCGATTTCAGATCTTAAGTTATGGGTTTGTGTTTGTTTTAGACCAAGAACACTATTTCTTCACTTTTTGAACACTCATACATAAGCGATTTCTTGAGTTCTTGACACCAAAATCATTTTTTAAAACCTAAAGAACCCACAAGAAATCCCGAAAAACCTAGAATAATTTGACATTTTGCAGAAATTGAATGTGTGTGTGTGTGCGCGCCCTCATTTATAAAACCCATAAAAATTCAAGAGCTTAGTTCTTAGATGTTCTTGTGTGTGTGTTCCAGAAACACATAAAGAGAAAGAGAGAAAACAGGAGACGAGAGTGAAGAGTGAAGAGTAGTGACGATGTTTAGAATTTTATATACATGGCAAATGAGTTGGCAAATTTTATATAGCGACATAGCAATTATTTTGCCAACTAGGTTCAAGTTTACCGGTAACCTCCTTCATATTCTACAAAAAGACCTTTTAAAACCTAAAAACTGAAGTAAATGCCCCTGGGATGCAAAAAATAATATGAGAGACCATTTAAAACAAAACCCGATAGTTGGTTGGGCTAACATTTGGTAAATGTTAATGTTTACAATGACCCCTAAAAGTGGATGGATGTTTTGTTTGTTTTGTAGCGATCCAATGTTTTTAATGACTCCCAAAAGCGGATGGATGTTATGTTTGCTTTGTAGCGATCCAATCGTTTAACCATATATCTAGTTGTGGTAAAAAAGTTAGCATAAGTTGGCTAGTTTGGTTAGCTTGCCTTTATATTATGTTGTCTTCTTTGTCATGATTTGTGGGTAGCCACTTGCTAGTTTTTTAATGTTGTTGAGGAAAAAAATTACTCGACATATAATTTTAGATAGCCGGTTTATGATTTTGAGAGACCCCAATAATTAATGGAACATGTTGGAAACTTGTGTTAATTTCCATCAAACAATAACAATCTAGCGGGGTCTGCAATCAAGTGAGAGATTGTTAAATTTTGGAGAGTCGTTGGTAGACAAAGCATGAGATCCTATATCAGATACCACACTAATTAATTGAGTCTAGAAGAAGATTTGTTAAAATTTCCGGGCTTGGCCTTATTGTCAACTTACTAGTCTTTATATCCCTTAAATCCGTGTAACCTAATGTATTTGTAAGTAATTCGGCAATATCACACAAAATCTTTCTCTTTCGTGTTCGTTTGTGGACGTAACCGATCAGTTTGATCGTATTGACCAAGTTAAATATTGTGTTCTTATTTGCGTTTGCATTATTTCTCCGTGGGAAATCGTTGAATTGTTTATTGAAGTAGTGCTTAAACCTTAACACTTCTTTGCTCTATATTTTGAAATTTTAATCAGGTGGATTATAAACAAGTCTATTAAATAGCCAAATTCTTAAAAGCATGTCTCGAATATAGTAACATGTGCAATTTAGATGTCCATATACGTACATAAAATTGGTTTATTCGCTGGAACTCCAAGTTTCCATCGTAATACATATTGCTAACGTAAACTAGATCATGTGAATGCATGTTTTAGCCTTCACCAAAATTCTCTAACTTTAATTACTCAGAAGACAACCCATAACTAGCTATAGCTAAAAGAGAGCAAAAAACACTTGTTTCTGAGAACCAGGGATGATAGAAAAGAGTATAGTAGAATCATAGTTTACCAATCGTCTGTTACAGTGGACCTCCCTTTTGGTATGTTTGAAAATGAAGAAGGATTAATTTACTCCTATCTGTTTGATGATTCAGAGTAGAAGAAAATGATGAGTTGAAAGCATCAACCTTTGCTTCCTCTCATTAACGGAAACTTCCATCTCATCTTCATTTATTGTCTCCATGATTTTTATTGTCCGTTGGCTCATCACACTGAAAAAAAGTGGTGGTGCTACCTCATTCACAAACCTTTCTAACCTTGAGCTCGCCATTTACTGTGAGAGAGAGAGAGAGAGAGATGTTGGGAAATTTAGGGTTTGTGGTGGAGATCTGGATACCAACTTGGATCGTGATATCACTTTCCGAACTGATATTTCTACCCTATGCCTGGGTTACAAGAAATTCAGCCTAGGATAATCCAAGTGGACACTTACGTTTCTAGGCACAGAAGACGTAAGCCAATATGCTAGAGGATTCTGTGAAAGTATGATGAAACGAGAGCTTAAGATCGTAACCCTCTTCTGTAGAGGAAGAGCTGTTTATATATTAAACACGATTAGGGTTTCATTAGGGTTGGGCCGTCATTAGTTGCTTTGGAAGCAAGCAATGTTAATCCGGATTTAATGAGGATTTAGGGTTACCAAAAACTAACGAGTTTCGTTAGTTTTACCATAATCACCCTCAAGAAATTGAATTTTCCGTCATTAGTTGCTGTGAAAGCCAATATGCTAGCGGGACCCCAGCCAGGGGCTCTGCCCCTTGGACCCCGCTAGGGGCGCTGCCCCTAAACCCCGCCAAAGGGGCACTGCCCCTTTGGAAACCCCGGACCCGGGGGCGCTGCCCCCGGACCCTCGACTAGTCGTCGAACCGGCTTCTAATTCGATTTTATACATGCGTGCACTCCGCACAACCCCGTACATATAATAGAGTACAAATTATGAAGCCCCTTAGCTCACATGTTAGTTCCAGTTACTTAAAATGACATGGTGACACTAAAATCACCAACAATCCTCCCCCATTTTAGTGTAACCCTTGAACAAACATAACCTTTATCAAACAAACCAAACTAGTACATAATGAAAATATCGAAACGATTGAATTTCCACTTAGTTTCATACATTTGCAAATACTCGAGAATCAGGGGTGTTCTAAGAATTGAACCCATCAACCCATTTGAATACCAGAAAGTAAAATACATACTAGTTTATTGAATTTCTAGCATAATACAGCTTGACACTATTATAAAGCCGTGTATCCCAATCCTCTCATGATCGTATCAAGGTCAAGTCCACAACCTCTTGAAATGCGGCTACACTTCACAATCACGTAGGTAACTCCTTTCCATGTATCTGCACATACATTTATCAAAGGAATTATTAAGAAGTTAAACTTCAACCTGGCTAACTTGCAGAACCGAACACATACCTGGGATGAATACTTCATGTGTTCCAATCTATAAGTATGAGCTTTCCACATTGAATTCAACTCCTAACATTATATTAGGAGGGAATTGGGTGTCTCATCATTATAGAATTAAATGGACTTTAATCCCATCCCGATTACAGACTTGTGCACTAAGTCTCTTGTCAGACCTTTAGTTAAGTGATCTGCCAAATTTTGTTGCGATTTCACAAACTCAACCGAAATCACACCATTCATGATTAATTCTCTAATCATACTATGTCTAACACCTAGATGTCTTGACTTGCCATTATAAACCTGGCTATATGCCTTAGCCAAAGCGGCAACACTATCACAAAGGATAAAAATAGGTGCTATCGGTTTAGACCACAAAGGAATCTCATAGACTAAATTGCTTAGCCACTCTGCTTCTTTACCAGCAGCTGCTAACGCAACAAACTCAGATTCCATTGTCGAGTTTGTAATGCAAGATTGCTTCTTGGAAGACCAAGAAATGACACCTCCCCCAAGCAAGAATACCCAACCAGAAGTTGAGGAATGGTCCTCCATGTTGGTAATCCAACTTGCATATGAATGACCTTCTAAAACCGAAGGACTCCCCAAATAACTTAAACCATAATTCATGGTTCCCGTGAGATATTTAAACACTTTATTCACTGCTTGCCAATGTTGAGCACTAGGATTGCTAGTGTACCTGCTCAACTTACCCACAACAAAAGCAATATCAGGTCTGGTACTTGTCATGACATACATCAAGCTACCAATAGCCTTAGAGTATTCCAATTGTGAAATGGGAATGCCATTATTTGGCATTAATTTCACACTTGGGTCCATAGGAGTACTCACAGGAGAACACTCGGTAAAATTAAGCTGCTTGAGAATTTTTGTCAATATAATGACTTTGAGTCATTACCAATCCTTTGTTCATCCTCTTAATTCTTATTCCAAGAATTACATCAGCCTCTCCTAAATCTCTCATGGAAAACTTGGATGATAACAATTTCTTTGTTTCATCCACTTGATTTTGGTCGGTACCGAAAACCAACATGTCATCTACATATAAGCAAATGATCACTCCAGCTCTAGTAGCATCATCAAATCTACTATAGACACATTTGTCACATTGGTTTGTCTTGAAACCAGAGGACAAAATAACTTCATCAAATTTCTGATGCCATTGTTTAGGCTCTTGTTTCAGCCCATACAAAGATTTGACAAGTTTACAAACCATATGCTCTTTACCGGGCATAATGAAACCTTATGGTTGTTTCATGTAAACTTCCTCGTCAAGATCACCATTTAAAAAGGCTGTTTTCACATCCATTTGGGGAATAACCAGATTATGGATACTTGCCAAGGCAACCAACAATCTAATAGTAGAAAAACGTGCAACTGGAGCATACGTATCAAAATAGTCAATACCGGGTTTTTGTCTAAAACCTTGAATGACTAACCGGGCTTTGAATTTGTCAATAGTCCCATTAACATTCATTTTCTTTTTGAAAATCCATTTGCAACCAAGAGGTTTAGAACCCGGAGGCAAGTCAGACAACACCCATGTGTTGTTCTCAAGAATTGATGACATTTCATCATCAATTGCCTCCTTCCAAAAGGCACTATCACGAGACTCCATGGCCTCTTGATAAGTCTTAGGATAATCTTCAATACTATAGCAATAAGAGTATTCAAGACTAATTTCATCCCTTGAACCTTCCACCAAGTACAGTTGGAAGTTGGATCCCAAAATTTTCACAATATTGCCTCTTTTGCTTTTACGAAGATCTTGTGGTTCTTGCACATTACCACCATCTCGACTTTCTGAATTTTGCTCTTTAAGAGCACCAAAAGTCAGATCCTTAGGCCTTTGAATCGATGAAAACCGCATCTCATCAAAAATTGCATCTCGTGATTCGATAACAGTGTTAACCGAAATCGAATCATTAGGTTCTATTACATAAAACCTATATGCCTTGGAATGTTCAACATATCCAATGAATATGCAATCAATTCCACGTTCTCCCAAATTCTTCTTTTTCGGCTCGGTGAGTTTTACAACTGCCCGGCATCCCCAAACCCGAAAATAACTCAAATTCGGCTTTTTCTTGAACCAAAGTTCATATGGGACTGTTTTGTTCCTTTTATTTGGAACCCTATTCAATAGATAGCAGGCCGTTAACATGGCCTCTCCCCAGAATCCTTCACTCAATCCCGAGTAAGATAACATCGAGTTTACCATTTCCTTTAAAACTCGATTTTTGCGTTCAGCAATACCATTCTGTTGAGGCGTATAGGGTGCCGTGGTCTCATGAATGATACCCACTGATTGGAAGTATATGGGATCCATATATTCACCTCCTCTATCAGTCCTGAGACATTTAACCGGAATGCCCAATTGCAATTCCACCTCGGTTTTGTATATACTGAATTTATCTAAGGCTTCATCCTTAAAATGCAACAAATACACATAGCAAAACCGAGTGCAGTCATCAATAAAAGTGACCACATACTTTTTATTTCCCAAAGAAGGAGTGGAGTGAAAATCACACAGGTCACTGTGTACAAGTTCCAAAACAGCTGAATTTCTAGTAACACTAGGAAATGGCTTTTTTGTCACTTTTGTAAGCATGCATGTTTTACATTTATCAGATGTCATATCAAAGGCTGGAATTAATCCATCTTTTGACATCTCATGCATCCTTCTAAGGTTGACATGACCTAATCTTACATGCCAAAGCATAGATTTATCAACATTAGAAGCAGAAGATACAAATGCAGAATTCTGAACAGGTAATAATTTGTCAACAATATTTAAACGAAACATTCTATTATTTAAATATCCAAAGCCAACAAAAATTCCACTCTTAGACAAAACAAACTTATCCGACTCAATAACTTGTTTAAAACCATCAGAATTCAAACAACTAGAGCTAACAAGATTCTTGCGAATCTTGGGAACAAACAAAACATCAAATAATCTAATTGTCTTTCCAGAAGTAAATTCAAGACACACGACACCTAAACCACAAATAGGAATAAAAGAATCGTCTCCCATTTTCAGCACCGACCCATCTTCAAGCGGAGTTAATGTTTCAAACATCCGTTTATCCTTGCATACATGGTTCGTTGCTCTGGAGTCGATCCACCAAGCAACATTATCGTCCTGCACATAGAATGATTCAGGGATAAATGAAACATAATAAACATAATTCTGATTAGAACTATCAAAGTTAGTAAAAAACTGACCTCCTTTAACTTGGGCCGAAGACCCGTTCACTTTCCCATTGGCTCCACTATTTCCAGCACCATTGTTACCCAAATTCACACGACAATCACGCTTGCAATGCCCAACTTGATTGCACCTCCAACAAATCAGATCCTTTCTCTTTTTGTTGGAGTTGCTTGGGACATGTTCCTGCTTACGTTTGCCATGTCCTTTGTGGTTCTGGTTCCTTGGTTTGTTTTCAACCATATGAACCGAGGGCTGTCCAGGTTCAACTTTTCCTTTGGGTTTTTCAGATTTGTCACTTTCCTTCGCACGAAGAGATTCTTCAATACGAATGTGACTAGCAAGTTGAACCAATGACAGTTCCTCCTTTTGATGTTTCAAGTTATGTTTGAAGTCTTTCCAGGACGGAGGCAGTTTATCAATGATAGTGGACACAGCAATGGATTCATCCATATTCATACGGTGCAGTTTAAACTGACCGTATATGCCAAGGAGTTCATTGTACTGTCCAGTGACAGACCTTGAATCTTCCATCTTATAATTATTAAAGTCACTGACCAGAAACTTCTTGCTAGAAACATCCTCAGTAATGTATTTCAGTTCAAGAGTGTCCCACAACTCCTTGGCACACAAGGCTTCAATATGGATATCAAATAAAACATCAGACATACCGTTCAGAATGTGACCTTTGCAGATGTAGTCATCATTGTCCCACTTCTGTCTCTTTCTTGTCTCTTCAGCCGTCTCAACAACACCTTCCTCAGGCTCTGCTGGTCTAGAAGTAGTCAGCACGTACGCTGCCTTGAGAGTAGTCAACATGAAGTGCATCTTCTTCTTCCACCGCTTGAAGTCAACACCTTCAAACTTCTCCAGCTTTGCAAACTTAGTGGTCATCTCGCGGATTGAGTCACCCATCTCCAGAAACAAAAAATATCAGTTCGATTGTTGGGAAATTTAGGGTTTGTGGTGGAGATCTGGATACCAACTTGGATGGTGATATCACTTTCCGAACTGATATTTCTACCCTATGTCTGGGTTACAAGAAATTCAGCCTAGGATAATCCAAGTGGACACTTACGTTTCTAGGTACAGAAGACGTAAGCCAATATGCTAGAGGATTCTGTGAAAGTATGATGAAACGAGAGCTTAAGATCGTAACCCTCTTCTGTAGAGGAAGAGCTGTTTATATATTAAACACGATTAGGGTTTCATTAGGGTTGGGCCGTCATTAGTTGCTTTGGAAGCAAGCAATGTTAATCCGGATTTAATGAGGATTTAGGGTTACCAAAAACTAACGAGTTTCGTTAGTTTTACCATAATCACCCTCAAGAAATTGAATTTTCTGTCATTAGTTGCTGTGAAAGCCAATATGCTAGCGGGACCCCAGCCAGGGGCTCTGCCCCTTGGACCCCACTAGGCGTGCTGCCCCTAGACCCCGCCAAAGGGGCGCTGCCCCTTTGGAAACCCCGGACCCGGGGGCGCTGCCCCCGGACCCCCGACTAGTCGTCGAACCGGCTTCTAATTCGATCTTATACATGCGTGCACTCCGCACAACCCCGTACATATAATAGAGTACAAATTATGAAGCCCCTTAGCTCACATGTTAGTTCCAGTTACTTAAAATGACATGGTGACACTAAAATCACCAACAAAGAGAGAGAGAGAGAGAGAGAGAGAGAGAGAGAGAGAGAGAGAGAGAGAGAGAGAGAGAGAGAGAGAGTTTGTGATTATGAAAATCTCAAAGGTTGCACATGATAGTATATATGGTACTATGGTAGGACAACAATAAACAATACAGAACTTATGAGGAACTTAAAGTTTGTGTAACTCAAGAAACCATGATTAGACATGTAAGTTCATTTCAAAATGAGGCCTCATATACCCCCCTTATTAATTTTCAACGTGTAGGATATGTTATACTAATGATTTATCCTCAAAATAAAGTTACCCATTTCTATATGAGCCCTCATCACTTGTCCCAATTTAAGAGTCACTATTAAGTTTTCAAACTTTTCTGCCGATTATATTGATTGCATTTAACAAATCTTTTCATGGAGAAAAAGTAATATGACATTTGCGACATTAATGGCGGTCGTATATTAGATGCATGGTATGTGGATACAATTGAAGATATGGTTTTTGTTGGCATCGAAAATCTCCTTTTTTGCACTTTTTCTTTGTTATTCCAAGTAGACCCACCTTGTGAAAGGTCACACATTGACGTTGATTTAGCACACCAGCATTACAGGCAAATCTTTTCCAGGGGAGCTGGATCTTTAAGTTAATACAGATTTTGTATTTCTTGTAAATATCCTTAATTTACAAAGACACATGAGCTCTTGTTTCACACCTGCTAACTTCAACAAGATAGCACAAATAAAGAATATGATATAAGAACAAAAAAAGTCAACAAGTTTGATCATCCGATCACTGTTAATTATAACTGTATGTGTGTAAATTGATATCATAAAACAGGTAACCTGACCAAGATGACTACGTACCCATATCAAAACCACCATGACCAAGTCAGCTTTGTCCTACTCAATTGCTCTCAAATCAGAAGCCATTGCCGTGTAGAAAGGGTATAAAATTAATTAAAGGAATAAAGCAGATGTATGTTGACTTTCATCCACTTTCTAAAGCACAAATTTGGATTTATTAAGAGACGTGCCGGGCCATTTTTTGCCGTAACAATAATACACTATATTTTAATTTGAAAAGGTAGCAACTACTAATTAACACCGTATAGCCCCTCTGCAAATATTTCTATGAAAGGTACTTAGTGATTAAGAGATGCAGCTGGAAAGCATGGTCAATGTTTATTTGGCTTAAGTATTTCAACAAGTTAATAAACAATTTCTCAAAAGAGTAGTAATGCAAAAACCAAAAATTAAAAGATACAATCAAATTACGTGGTTCATCTAATCAATATGACCAGTTACTAGTTTGTTTGTTTTTAATTTTTTTTTTTTTTGTTTTTTTATTCTTTTTTATTTTTAACAACAAACTAATCTACTCCTAAATCACTATTTATGTCTCTAACGAGACTTGAACACATGACCTCTTTACTGAGAGAGTCCTTCCTTACTGAGTTACTAGTTATGTTAGTGTGTAGGGTTAGGGTTTAGGCCTAAAGCCTCTAAGGTTTAGGTTTTTCTTTATATATTCCTATGTGATGTGATTGTACTAATCAAATAAGTTATTATCTATCATGGTATCAGAGCTTTAGGTTGGACTCTCTGCTGCTGACCACGACCTTTGGTTGTCGACCTCTACCTCCGAGAACCTTTTCTAGTCGTTGTCGGAGGTGCATTCCGAGTACCCCCCCCCCCCCCAATTCTCAAAATTTCTCCTTTTTCTCCTCCTAGAGAAACCCTAACTACTTTTGGTGTCAGACTTCGCAGATAAGTTCTAACTGCTAAAACCGTCGCCTCAAGATCTAGATTAAAGGAGGTGCATAACTAATATCACCCAAAGTACACATTTTCCATATTTGCCGGATCTTAAATTTATTTATAATGATTTATATCTTCAGTTGAGAAAACAGAAATCCATATGGATATAAGATTCACACAACAAGAATATCAAGTTTTAGTGGCGACGCCATTAGCGGCGACACCCAACATTTGTGTTAGGTGTCGCCACTAATGGGGTCACCACTAAAGCTCATCGACCCCAATCCACATGAAACTCTATAAACTTTATCCATCGATTTTGTGTATAATCCAACAACTAGAAGCACGATACATACACACCAATAGCGGCAACACCAATATCGGTGATGGGTGTCGTCGCTAATACAAAAAAAAATAGATCGCCAATACTTCCCTCCAAAGACATTGCGCGCCGCTAATACTCGTCGCAGATTATACCCTTCCTATAGTGTGACACTTAAAGCATGATTTCAATCGTTGTCGTGACAAAAATGATACTAGATGGAATGAAAGGAGCGATGATGACATGTAGCTATTTTTAGGATTTATGTTTTTTTGTAACGTTTTTTCGACATTTGGAAAGCGTGGTTTAAAAAGAAACAAAAAAACAAAAAACAAAAAACACTATTAATTAGTGGCGACATAAAGTGGCGACTCGGGCAACAACTCTGCACCTTCTCTAAAAATTCTTGGAAGGCCACTTATTTGTAGTCACCATATTGGTAAACATGTTTGCTAGATTCAAATAAAGTGTATTTGATCCGCGACATATAATTCTTTGTTGAATTGGAAGGCTAAAAATTAGCCACAAGATATTACATACATATTCTTTTTATCGTTAATAATCCGTCGTCAAATTGCTTCACCGTGATGTTGGAAACCTCTTTTTTTTGTAGTTAATTAATGCTCATCAGTAGTCCTAATTTAAGAGTCCCTATTAAGACCATCCACAATGAATAATGAATAAAAAAGTTGAATAAGGTGACATGCTTAATTGACATTCAACAGATTAAATTATATCGTTGTGAGTTGCCATGTTGGCGTTCAATAGATATGGAGTTCAATGATTTTTGAAAATAAAACTTTTTTAACTTCTAAGTATTTTTTTCTAAACGTTTTTCTATTATTTGCATATATTAAGACCATTCATGGGAAAAGGAGTATGACTTTTCAGATGGTGTCAAATTCTCATTCTCCCCCCACCCCCCTCCCCCCATTTTTTGCATTGTTTTTGTGTTTCTAAGTGGACCTATATGTTGTGACGTTGAGAAATAGAGGCGACATCGGGAGCAGTAGCGATGAACCAACATCAGTGACATATGTCGTCACTAAAGGTCGATAGTCTTGTAGTGAATAGAAAGTTGGATTTTCTTTTTCTATCTATCCATTCTTGGTGCATTCCTTTTCATTCTTTTTTTTTTTTGGAATGACAAATCTAATTTACTCCTAATAATTTGTGCATTATGAGTGATCTAATATGATAAGATTCAAACCCTTAATTAAGAACCCTAATCCGACCACCACCCTGTGTAATTCAAGTAACATGTATACTCTAAAACCAGTGAATTGACTTTTATTAATCGCATGAAATGCAAAACCCAATGGAGCACTATATTTATAGTGTCATGCTGAATACAATAATCCTAGTCTAATTCAAATACCTAGAAACAGGAAAATAGAATAAAAACTTTAAATAAAATAAACTTTCCTAATATAATAAAGTGCTTATCCAAAAATCCAGCTAACGATGTCTTTGGTAAACCTTATGAAACTGATGGGGCATATCATTACTACCCTCCCAAACATGCACCTTGTCCTTGAAATTGTGGAAATCGATGATGAATCATATCATAAGACTCTCATCACTACAAGAAAAACAGCCTTTTATGACGCGCAAACCACGACACTCGTTGATTTATGTTACGCAAAAGAGAGTGACATTAAAAAAATGTCATCTCTTCAAAAAATTTAAGGATAGAGGACACACATTATTGCATGCTCTTAAATTAGTGTCTCATGTAAAAAAATTAAAAACACGGAGGGCACTTGTGTGTCCTCTGTGAATGTCGTTTTATATTTTAAGAAACGCGCTCCTGAGAGGGAAAATGAAATCCCTAAATTTTTTCAACCCCGCCTTATTCTCCCTCGTCTCCACCCTCCGTGAATGTCGATTGTAGCGCCGATCGACAACTACGACTCATCAACCGTCAATCGAAGCTACCAGTTGAACAACCCCTAATCGACACCTCCACCTTCTTGTCTCTCCTTCTCCACCAGGTTTTCTCTCATCTCTATCCTCCACCTTCTCGATTGTAAAGGCGTCATTTTATAATTCTTATTATCCTCAATTACAAAAGGCGTCCAAATCTAGGGCTTTTTTCATAAAATCTCATTCCACCTCACCTCACACTCACATCTACACAATCGACCGTCACCACCATTCCTACCATCCACCGCCGCCAAACCATCTCTTCCATCACCACCACTTTCATATGCAAAAACTTTCAAGAAGCCTCGTCGTCCATATGAAAAGGAACGACTAGATGCGGAGCTGAAATTGGTCGTAGAATACTATCTGCGATGCAAGAGAGAGCTCTGGAGGGTGCAATATGCACTCTGGAGGGTTACCACCAAGTCAACCCATATTCACTCTTACACCTTTTTAATTTACATTTCAGGTCTCTCTCTCTCTCTCTCTCTCTCTCTCTCTCTCCCATCTTCAAACCACCAGAGAACTGATTGTTGCGATCTGTGTTTCTTGTTGAACTTTGAGGTTTTTCTTCAATCGATTCACGCACTGATTTTTGTAGTACTTAGCTTCTTGAACGAAATATGTCGATGTCGGATTCCGATACGTCGTCTCAAGGAGGCAACGAATATAAAAACTTCAGACAAATTACTCGTGATCGTGAGTTTCTTTCCCTATATGTACGATATATGCGCTTTTAATTGTTCACTTGTGTTTTCCAAGTTTAGTTGTGGTTGTGATCAAGTTGAATAAGTCGTGCAAAAGCCGCAGTGTATGCTTTTTGTTTGAATTGATCATATATTGAACTTGCGAAGTTGTGGTTTGAGTTTTCTTTCAATTCTTGATTGGTAAAAAAATCTGTAGGGATGTAGGCTCACATAGAGGAAAACGTTCATGCTTATAATTCCTCCACAATGTTTCCTGTCGAGACTTGAAAACTAAGGAAATCGTTAGTAAATTTGATGTGTTTTAAAAATAATTGAATTCACTATATCACTAGACTTATAGAGACCGAGTTCAGATGGTTATACTGGGAATTGGGAAAAGTAATGTTTGTTGTATGGGTTTCTACAGAACACCATTATATGAAATTATGGGTCATCGTATATTTCCCTCTTTCCTTCTCTTTCATTTAATCAGTCAGAAACAATCGGTTAGGATAATTATGAGAAGGAATGCAACAGGAGGATATAAGTGTAGTTGAGTTTTTGGAAGCACAATGAATAAGTTACAGAAGAGGACCATAATGCTGTATGGAAAGGTAAAGTCCAGTTTCCTCAGCTTTTGGATAATTAACAAAATAGAAAAGTTGGCTTAATTAGGGTGAAGGAAACTTATTTTAATGATCTTAACATATGAAACAATTGGTTCTGTATTTCTTTTGATCTTGTTTTATAATTTGTCTAATCTAACAGCAAGTTTTAGTGAAGTTGAATCAAAAAAGGATTGAAAGTTGAATCGAATAAGACTGTTATCTTGCTCATCAACGGTTAGCAATTGTTGATCATGCTTCTGGAGATCAACCGCTTTATAATGAAGACAAGACAGTTATTGTCACGGTAACTGGAATATTTTCTCATCAGCACATTTTCAAAATTACATACCAACAAATAGTCTAAACCAGACCAAAAGTCAAAATACTACCAACAAAAGTCAATGCATATTTTGTCATCCAATGAATCTCTTTTCTAATTCTTGTATAATGAAGCTAGCCAAACGTTGACTTTTTTTGGTTTTTAGGTTAATGGGGAGATATACAACCATAAAGCTTTAAGGGAGCAACCGAAGTCTCACAAGTTCAATACTGGAAGTGACTGTGAAGTGATTACCCATCTTGTAAGTGAAGAGTAGAGTATACAACATGTCAAGAAAAAAATGATATAAAATCAAATAGCATTTGAAATATTTGTCCTTAATATTTTGGGTTCTGTGACTAGTATGAGGAATATGGAGAAGACTTTGTGCACATGTTGGATGGAATGTTCTCTTTTGTGCTTCTAGACACTCGTGATAAAAGTTACATAGCAGCTAGGGATGCTATTGGGATCACCCCACTCTACATGGGCTGGGGCCTTGATGGTATGTATAAATCTTAATACTTAATATTTTTGTTTTTTCATTAATTATTTTTTAGTGTCTTATAAACTTTTAACTTCATCTGCAGGTTCTGTGTGGTTTGCTTCAGAAATGAAAGCTTTGAGTGATGACTGTGAACAGTTTATGTCATTCCTTCCTGGCCATATATATTCTAGCAAAGTCGGTATGCATTATTCATCCTTCAATCAAGCATCTATAATTTTACATTTTTATATCCATAAAATTCCTAAGTTTACAAGGTTTAACCTTTTATTATTTAATATATATATATATATATATATATATATATATATATATATATATATATATATATATATATATATATATATATATATATATATATATATGTAACAGGTTGGCTGAGAAGGTGGTATAACCCCACATGGTATTCAGAACGCATTCCTTCAACTCCATATGATTCCCTACTCCTACGCCATGCCTTTGAAAAGGTTTGTTACTTCTACAATTACTTTTTTTTTTAGTAAAATTTTTAATATGAGCTATTTACAGGCCGTAGTTAAGAGGCTAATGACGGATGTGCCCTTTGGTGTACTTCTTTCTGGAGTCCTTGATTCATCTCTTGTTGCTGCTGTTGCTTCACGCCACCTGGCTAACTCAGAAGCTTCCTGGCAGTGGGGATCACAGCTGCATACTTTTTGGCTTTTTGCATTGGATTGAAGGTCAGTTAACATTCTATTATCATATAGTATTTTTATTTTTTTTTCTAATTTTGTTGTTTAATATAAAGAAACCTAGTTTTTACATTTTATACTTTTATATAATCTACTGTCTTCGTTTATCTGTCATGGTGGATGACAAGTTCTTGCCTTTTTATGGTTAATGATCAACTGATACTAAAATTAAAAGACTCATTTTGTCAGTAAAATTGAAGAGAAAAATAAATAAATGTGATATTTTGGAAATGTTTGTTACTAAATTTGTGATTTAATTTTTATTTTTTCAGGGTTCTCCTGATTTGAGTGCTGCCAAAGAGGTAGCTGATTATCTTGGCACTCGCCACCATGAGTTTTACTTTACTGTCCAGGTAATTCTTTTCCAGGATCTGTTTTATACTTGAATAATCCACCTCACCTAGTTATAGTAAAAAATATTACTCAAAAACAAAGTATAATCTTCTGATAATAACAAAACTAGAAGTTCATGGTAGATTTTCCAAGATGCAGCACCTTAACAAGAAACATATGATGTAATGGAAAAATTTCCAAGATGCAGCACCTTAACAAGAAACATATGATGTAATGGAAAAAACTGAAAGTAGGATGCTTTAATAATAAATAAAGGAAATAGCAACATACTTTTTTGATTTGTTTATCATAGCATCCTGTTTTCAGTTTACCCTATTACAAGCACAACATTATACCTAAAAATCTACCCAGTGGTGGGGTTTAAAGTATGAGTTTTTGCTTTTTTGTAACGACCTTCTGAATTGAGCACCACACATGCATATCATCACATGTCCCTTTTGCTTATATATTGCTAATCTTTTCCATTCTTTAATGTTGGATTCGTTGAAGACCTTCTTCCTCTGTTCATGGAATTTGTAAATCAAACAAAACCATATTTTTTTCCGAGAAGTTTCTTATGCAACTAACAAATTCTTTCTTGAATATTGATCCAGGAACATGAGAGAGAACACTTCTCACAGTTTATAACAGAGGGTTTCACTTCTTATTGCAAGAGAATCCAGAAGAAGGTTTGGCTTGGCTTGGCTTCATGATTCATATCCATGTGTTGTTGTATCATGCAGAAAAAGGTCAATTCGTGTGAATTTTGCTCTACAGGTTTTGCAGAACTAGCGGCTGATCTGGTGGAGGCATCAGTTGCTCACTGCCACTTAATTGTTGCGTCCAAGTAAGTTTTTTCAGATATTTTCAGAAAATTGACTTTATTGTGTACAATCTAATAGTTATGGCATTGGGGGGAGGATACAATCTCATCTCAATAGCAAATTCAGTACTTTCTTGTGTACAAGTTCTATTAGAAGACAAACATATTTTTGAACCCTTTGAGATTTATCCATTTGAATCCACTTAGAGAGTAATCAAAGAGGTAAGTAAACATCTTAATCTGAAATTTTGTTTAATCTTTTTCTGAATTTGGGAAATTTTCATTTTTTTATTATATGTGTTCAGGTTCGTGAGGAATTGAGTGCATATTGGCGTGTACTTGAAACTATCTTGTTCTTGAGGTTCTTCATATTTCAATGCGAGATAGTCTACAAGCTCCAGCTCATTGGAAATAATACATCATTATTGGTACTTACTATTTTTATTTATTTCACTTTTTTTTCTACGTTAAAATATACTGATAAAAAATACATTACATGACATGATATGTTGGTTGAGTAGCTTTACGGGTTCTCATGGGTGGTGTTAGATGGAATTGTGATGATATACGCTCTAGTTCATAGGATCAAGGATTGTCTATTAGCCTGAGGTATTATCTGCAATGAACATTCCATGTTTGATTCTTCTAATAATTATATTAGCATATTAATTTTTTGACTTTTATTTGATCAGGTCATAAGAATTATCGGAGCAGGGGTTCATTAGTCTTAAAGAATTATGAAAGGCAAGATGCAACTCTACTTAGTTGGAATTTGATGTTTATCATCTTTGTGTAAATCTTTTTAGTTTGTATAGCATTACATTGTAGAAGGTGTCCCTTAATAGCAATGTAGTATTAGGTTATATAGTTAGGGAAAACCTCTTAATAACAATGTACAATTAGACCCCCTTGATATCAATGTATTACAATTTTTTGACATGATGTTATTGGATGAAGTTGATTGTTTTGGTATATATTTGTTTACATATTTTTGTATTATGCGTAAACGAATATCGTAAAGACGCGTCGTAAATGGTTACTAAAGTTTATGACATGCAAATGCGTGTCATCTTCATTTATGATAGGGGCTTCCTTGATACACATTGCGTGTCATAAACACGCACATCGTAAGGTTACGATACACAAATGCGTGTCGTCTTCCTTTATGACAGGGCCTTCCTTGATACGCATTGCGTGTCATAACTGCGCGTCATAAATGCGTGTCATAAATGCGCGTCGTAAATAGACGACGCGCAAAAGCGTGTCGTCTCTCGTTATGACAAGGCCTTCCTTGACACGCATTTGCGCATCGTCTGAGCGTTTTACGATACGTATTGCGCGTCGTAAAAGGCCGTTTTTCTAGTAGTGCATGTACGTTCATAGTCAGACAAGTCTTGCTAACAAATTAAAATTTCCAAACCACCACCATCCCCGAACGCCTTTCACTCCTTTCGGCCACAAGATAATCTCCCTGCCTTTCTTCAAAGTTGTTGAGAGTTGTGACGAATCCTATTGATTACAAATAGCCAATCGAAGTTGAGAAACATGAAAAACATTATGGATGCAGGCTGAATCTGGTAACTTTAAATTGTACACAACATTCGTTCAAGAACTTTAAATGGACCAAAATGATGGGTTATGAGCATAACATCATTCCTATGGTGTTCATGCAACCCTAATTGCTTTGATCTAGGTTTTTCTAAGTAAACAGACAACATTGAATACCAAAGCAATAAACCCTAATTGACTAGCATACAAATCTGAAATTGACATATGATTAAGGTTAGAATCATTACCTTGATTGTTATGTAGCAATAACAGTCACAAACCTCCTTGAACTTGACTTATGAAAGATTAGTGCCTCAAATGTTGCACCTCTAATGGAGTCACAAACACAACTAGCAACAAGACGACTTAGGAGAGGGAGGAGGAGGCACCAAAAACGTCTAGGGTTTCTCTTAGAAGGTTAGTCACGTTTTTGGGAGCCTTAGGCGTCTTTATATATTTGTGTGTGCTGCTAGGGTTTCAGGTGAAACCCTAATTCTCTGCTTAGGCCTTAAGTAACCCATGGAGTCCCTCTAGAAAGCCCTTGGACGAAAATCATATGGGCTTCCCATAGATTTCGTCCAATGCCCTTTCCATTGGAATCCATAGCCCAATTTGCAACTATCATATAATTGCAATATCAGTCCCCTTTATTTAATTAATCTCTTTTAGCCACAAAATTAATTCTTAATTAATTCTTGACTAATATTAATTAAACAATATGATTTCTCTTTTAATATATTATTCATATAATATATTAATAAATCATAATTAATCCTCTATCTCCTTAGTTCATCCTATCAGTTACTATGGTGAAGGCAACACAAAAGGACCATGCTCATAATCGGGTCAAGTACATACCAAAATAGTTATGGGCTTAGACACCTAATCCAACAGTCTCCCACTTGGATAAGTCTAAAAACTTTTTCGCATATGACTTCAGAACCTGATCAGCAATCGTAGCTTTCAAAAGCCGCTGTCAACTATGATCTTATCAGTAACGTGTCCTTTAGATAAGAGATCATATAATCCTCCATTCTAGATATCGTATGAACTGAGAGATGGATTTTAATCATACTCTCTGTTCATGTGTTGTTTCCTGATTTCCGATTTATGACGACTGACAACAGACTACAATTGAACACATCAACTTAGTCCAGGCTTGGCCAAGCACTTAGGGTGCCATCACTAAATCATCGAGGGGCCCACAAATATCGCTTTTATCCCACCTTGGGTAAAAGGAACGGATAAACTTTGACTCAAATGCTCTTGTACTTACTCATCAAATCACACACAACAATATGTTTTATAACACCAAGTTACTGGTGCGTTTACATATTATCAATGTTTAACCGACTTGCAAATTACAACTCACATGTCTCTGTTTCAAGAATATAAGATATTATCATCTCACTAATCACTCATGATAAAATCCATGAAGTGATTCAAGTGAGCGTGGGTTTAATCCAATGCTCAAATCTTAATTCATAAGCACTCGTGAATGTTGTAGCAAAATTTTGCTATGTCTAATACACTTTAGACAGTCTACAAACCAATTCACGACAGTCTAGCTTCAATACCTACTTCCAAAGTATTTATCGACTATGGATGGTTTGAATAATCATATTATTCGGGAATTCAAAACATGCAAATTGAAACACAAGAATAATCGAATCCAATTTGGCCTCAAACTTGTGAGTATAAATAAAACACCTTTTATTTAGTCACCGTATTGATTACACATTATTCACTGTATAATGTTTCGGATAATCAACTTATTACTTGAATTATAACAACTGTTCTCCCATGCTCCAAACATGCACACTATGTTTACCTATGGCCCATACTTTGTGAAATAGATCAATTGAACACATTTCCAACGATACTCATTTCATAACTCCTAATCCTTATCATAAGTGTAAGAATACATAATTCTTGCCACTACTAGAATATGTTAGATTCTAACATTTTATGCAACGATCCTTTCATAATGCCACAACATAAAGTCACCAAGACTCGGCCAATGGAATTACAAAGTGCTCTATTATGAAGTCTCACATTCAAAGTACATTCCTTTGAACATCCTTCTTGCATAAAAGTTTCTAATCAATACATATATTCTTAACGTCCAACTCCCAATATGGAAACATTTCCATATTTGCCATATGAAAACTCATTCTTAATAGATTCTTATCTATTGATAATAATGTCAATATGCTCCATTCAATACTTTACTTCCAACTGCGCATAAGTGACCAATCCTTAGCGAACCTCAGATTGTCCTTGACAGTTGTTTAATCAATTTAGTCAAATCCGGGTCTGATCCTTTTCCCTATTAATTCCCTAAGCATTTGGAAAATCAGAACCATCGGATATTATAACATATGCAATCGATCCTATACCTAAAGCGTATGGGATGCGATGCATAATGTCTTACATAAAGATGTGATACTTTACCAGTCTCCTGCTATAATATTTCTATTTGCCATATTATCATAATTTTGATTATGAAGAGGAATGCCATAATCATAACCAAATTTTGAGAACGCAATTATCCTTTCCATATATATAATTTCCTTAGGTTGAATCATTCCAACATAACATTCATATATATCTGACTAAATTTGATTAAAATCTCAAAATCTAAGCTTTTAGATTTGAAATGAAGTATAATATTCTCTCCCTTAATTATAACAAAACAACTTTTCTACCCCTACAACTTTGCAAAGTGAAACTTTTGTTTTCTATAATTAATATTGCTAACTCGTAACATAATAATCATGCTCCCACTACCATGATAATTATATCCTTACCAGCATAACACTTATGCTCCCACTAGCTTTGACAATTATTCAGAAAACAACTGGACTTCTAGAAATCAATACTTATTTATTCCCAAAGTTCATATTTCTAATACGAGATGCTTCGATAAAACTTTATCAAGCTTCTCAAACTCATACACCTTTCCTTAGAAAGCTCATATGTGTGTCTAAACCATTTTAGAACTTATAGGAATGAGTCTTAAATGTTCAAACTGATTGCCAAATCTCACAATTCGAACTATGAAGAGGGATGCCGTAATCATAATCGAATTTGAGAATGCAATTTAAACAATCGCTTTCTCCTTAAAATCTCTCTTAGTGAAAGCGTTTCCTCACAATGATTTTCATGAAACGGAGAGAAACCTTATGACACTCAGATTTTATAGTGTATGCGTTCCTATCCATGTGAATTTGCCATAACCATAACCATAAGACAATGTTTGTGACAAATCCAACTCATATGGATTGAACTTGTTTAATCTTAATTTCTTGCCTCATGGCAGCACAAATGCCCACCATTGATTCCAACTTGTTAAGCAGCTCACCTATATACATCAATGTACTTTCCATTGAACAAGGTGCTTTGCTTTTATGTAGTCAAATGAGAACTCATAGAACTCATATACATAGTTAACTTAACTGGAATGGCACAGAAACAAAATTTTGTGTCAACATGATAGGTTACAAACCTCAAGTCGTGTGCTAGTGTCTAATAGCTTTACTCTTGATTAGTTCTTGAACCTTTTCAAGATCATTTAGACTCCCACTGACTTCTTGACATATAAGATTCTCTTGTCAAGAAACATTTCTTGACAAACAAATATTCAAGAGTTAGTGAGGATTCTTATCAAGACAAACACTACACACATTGGTCTTAGTTGGTCTTTGTCTTATCCAAGACATCACAACTTACCAATTTCAAATGTGCAAGAGTAAGAAAAACAATTTTCTACTCCATATCTGATGAGTGTGTTAAATCTTCTTAAGATGTGTCACTCAAGTCACAATCTTGGAGTATGACTCTAAGACTTGATTTTGGAACGAAGTATGATTCACCTTTTGATTTAACCACTTCAACAATTCCTGATTCCTCTTCTTAGCCATACTAGTGCACTAAGATTTACTTAGAGGATCATTGTGATATGGTTTCATAATCAATGAGACGATCATAAAACATGATACTAAAGTACTCTCCCATCTTTTCAGATTAGAGAAACTTTTATCTTTTTTCCTAATTGATGTTGGGTTTTGAGCATTCTAACACTCCTAAGGTGTTCATGCAACCCTAGAAACCTTGGATCTATGTTTGACTAAAATACATGCAAAATAATTTTTCCAAGGTTCATAATCTATCTAGCATGGCATGGGGTACTTTTAAACATAAAAGATACTAGAAGAATTACATACCTTTAGTAGTGAGTTCATTCCTTAGGAGTTTGCGAGCCTAGCACCAATAATGTGAATGCCTCAAATGGAAATCACAAAACACCACAAACTTGGAAAACTTAATGAGAGAGTATGTTTGCTCTAGAAATCGGTCACTCTTATGCATACACACATAATGTCATTTCAAGCATCACAAGCCTCTTTATATAGTGTAGATGATTAGGGTTATGAACCATGTAAACCCTAATAACCCATGTCTTTTCCTTTTCCAAGGATCCATGGGTTAAAAGCTCCATGGATCATCCATGGACTCCCATGCAAGCTTAGCCCATTTCCTAATGAGTATTAGCCCACACTATATAAATATAATAGCCCATATTTAATTAGTCACCTTTTGATCACTAAATTAATTCATAATTAATTTAAGATCAATACTAATTAAATAATATGATTTCATATTAATATATTATAACTTATAATATATTAATAAGTCATAAACATACTATTCTCATAATATTGTCCATACAAATAGTTTGGGTGAAGTGCAACCCAAATGGACCATGCCGGGTCGGGTCAAGTATATACCAAATAAGTTATGGACTTAGACACCTTATTCAACAATTGATTCTTCTTATTCGTTCTGCCAAACATTGAAACTTTTCCAATGTTTCAGAATTACACTTAATCTTATGAGCATAACCATATTTACTAAACCTTTAGTAGAAACATGACAAATAACTTTCATTGTTATTTATGGTGGACCCGACCAGCACACAACATGGTGTACTAGACCCTTTAGTCATTCACTTGACTCACATACTTATGCGAACAAGGAATTAATCTTAATTTTCTAAGTACTAAGATTTCCATACATCACATGACTCAAATCATATTATTCCAAGATTATGTCCAATTGAAACTTGGGCGATGAGAATCTTTCCTTACTTAGAAAATTACGACACTACCATAAATAACACAACTAAGAATCATATCCACTTAATATTGCTTATAATAGAAACACACAAGCATCAATTTTCACAAATGACATTGCAAGGAGATATAAATAAGACAAAAATCAAAATTTATTTTATTTATAAAAGGTGCGGAAAACTTGTCCTTACAATGCAAATTCGAATGAAAACTATGCTATTACATATTCCTAAGCAATCTATCATAACTCTAAGCAGCAGCTCAAAAATCCGATCATCGAATCATGCGATCGAAATCCATTTTTTTCCGCGATCAGACTCAGCTCACTTCTTCCTATAGGCTTCCTTTCTTTTCTTCGATCCTACAAAACATCAAAATGTAATCTTATCACATCATGTATTAAGAATCTAAAATTGAAATCTTAATAGAGTTAGATAGTGGATTTTACCTGAAGCAGAGTCATACATCTTGACTCTCCCATCTCTTAGATCTCTCAGGTAGTCAGGGAAACTTCGTAACCAATGCCCCCTCTTTTGGTAGTAGAAACATATGGATTCTTCTGGAATGGTACACGAGACTATCTCAGATTCAGCCTTTCTCTTGCGTAGAGAAAACTTTTCTGGACTTCTAATGTTGCCATTGCCCATAGAATATTAGGATATTGATTTACCCGACAATTTTGCTTGACCAATCCGCCAAATCATTTCTGATTCAGCAACAATAAGCAAATAAGTCAAATAAATGAGGGTCACGTCATGGTCCATCATATAGTACTCTCTAATGAACTCACTATATGATTCGGGAAGTGACTGAAGAACCAAGTCAACAGCCAACTTCCTTGAGATATCGACACCCAACATTCCCAATCTATCAATATGTAACTTCATATCCAAGACATGAGCACATATAGACTTTCCATCTTCGTGTCTTTTTGCCAACATGGCCTGAGTGACTTTGAACTTTTCAAGTCTTCGAACACGTGGGTCAGGGAGAATTATTGGAGGAGGTGGAGGAAGTGAAGCATGATCTCCATTTCCACAATCCAATCGTGGAACACCATCTTTAAGTGGAAATTGTTTTCCAACGGATTCAGGAAGACCATAGTTGTTAGACTTTGACATCTACAAAACGGCAGAAATTTAAGTTAGTTGATAAAATCCTCAATATAGCACCCAAATGAAATATTGAGGCTAGGATCCAACACAATATTCTACAATTTGGAAGAGGGATGCCGTAATCCAAATCGTAGAACATTTGAAGGTAGGTAAATGACAATTTACCAATTTCTACCATGAAAAACGAAAATTGAAAATTAGGTTTTAAATGAATTGAAACTCCTAGATCTTTTGATATTCATTGAACTTTTCAATGACATGTTTAAATCTCGATTATGCCCTTCAAGTTTGTGACTGGGATGCCGAGGATCACAAACAAGGTGTGGATAACCATGCAAATATACTTGGTACCCTCAATGTTACAGTCACCTAATCAATGTGTCAGTTAGCCACACACGCTCCATTGATCTATGACAAACATTGAGTCACCCTTTGCCCCCTTCGCTAGACTGAAATTTGTATGCCGGTTAACCACACACGCTCCACTAACGTCTTGGCAAGGGTACAAAGTGTAATTTCATGGAATATCATCAATTCCACATTTTCCTAAAGTAACTAAGATTTGGGAATTTATAAAAGGTTTAGTTACTAGCATTACATTATACTTATAATGGAAGGTTGTGTCCTATCCTACCCGTTCGACTAACGACCCTCCACTAGTCAAGGGTGCGGTGGGTAAGAATGGATACCCAATGACGGTCATTTTACAGGCCACTTCCTTAAACACCCCTTATAGACCAGCTTCGTGAATGAGGCCTACTAACGGTAAAACTAACATTTACTTATACATATATAATATTAAACTTTTTAATTCTATATAGTTAAGGGTGTATTTTACACTTTTAAAATACTAAGTGGTTTAAACTTATTAATAAATTAGATTTTTAATTTGATTAATCTTAAACCATATAATTATGATTTATTAATTATCTCTTTTAATTAAACTCTTAATTAAATTAATAAACCATAAAGGGTGTAAATTGAATTTTTCAAAACTTTAGGCTTTTAGAATTTAATATTTCAAAATTAATACCTTTTAGTTAAATTAAATTCCAAAACTTGAGGACAAGTTTTGAGACCTTTCAAAACATTAGGGTTTAACTATTTAAATTTCAAAAACTAAAACTTTTAAGTTCAAATTTAAACCATAAAACCTATAGGGTGCAATTTGAAACTTTTATAAATTACTAGGTTAAATATTTGACTAATAATAATCCTATATTATCCATATTTAACCAAATCCATCAATTTTGATGAGGATAACCATTCCAAACTTAAAAAATCGGATTTTGGCAAGAAAAACGAGTTTTGCCAATTATCCTCAACAAAATCTGGCAGAAAAATCGAAAATCCCGGTACCAGAGCCCTAGACTCGTCGAGTCCACTATGGAACTCGTCGAGTAGGACCTACTCGTCGAGTCCATATAGGGACTCGACGAGTTAGCCAGTCAGAATGCAAAATTTTCGATTTTCTTGATCTTTGGTGGTTCACTTTTGCATCTATTAACTAGAAAAACGACCTAGGCTCTGATACCACTGATGAGTTATGAGCATAACATCATTCCTATGGTGTTCATGCAACCCTAATTGCTTTGATCTAGGTTTTTCTAAGTAAACATACAACATTGAATACCAAAGCAATAAACCCTAATTGACTAGCATACAAATCTGAAATTGACATATGATTAAGGTTAGAATCATTACCTTGATTGTTATGTAGCAATAAAAATCACAAACATCCTTGAACTTAACTTATGAAAGCTTAGTGCCTCAAATGTTGCACCTCTAATGGAGTCACAAACACCACTAGCAACAAGACGACTTAGGAGAGGGAGGAAGAGGCACCAAAAACGTCTAGGGTTTCTCTTAGAAGGTTAGTCACGTTTTTGGGAACCTTAGGGGTCTTTATATACTTGTGTGGGTTGCTAGGGTTTCAGGTGAAACCCTAATTCTCTGCTTAGGCCTTAAGTAACCCATGGAGTCCCTCTAGAAAGCCCTTGGACGAAAATCATATGGGATTCCCATAGATTTCGTCCAATTCCCTTTCCATTGGAATTCATAGCCCAATTTGCAACTATCATATACTTGCAATATTAGTCCCCTTTATTTAATTAATCTCTTTTAGCCACAAAATTAATTCTTAATTAATTCTTGACTAATATTAATTAAACAATATGATTTCTCTTTTAATATATTATTCCTATAATATATTAATAAATCATAATTAATCCTCTATCTCCTTAGTTCATCCTATCAGTTGCTATGGTGAAGGTAACCCAAAAAGACCATGCTCATAATCGGGTCAAGTACATACCAAAATAGTTATGGGCTTAGACAGCTAATCTAACACAAAATACCGTGGAGCTAATTTCTCATTTCTCCTACGAGCCCTCGAATGCTAAAGGTACGGTTGTAGCTTAAGGTATACCAAATCAACAACCACGAAATTAACCGGACGACGATGCATATCAGCTTTTGACTTCATCAGTTGTTGAGCCCGAAACAACTTCTGGCACAACCACTCCAAAATATGAGCCCTTCCCTCTAAATATTTTCCAACATCGCTGTCCGGGGACCAAGAACTACCATAATAGAGTAGACGTGGAGGATCTTAACCGTAAAGTACCGGAAACGGCGTTGTATTGGTAGACGTGTGAAAGGACGTGTTATACCAATACTCAACCCCTGATAACCACCTAACCCAATGTGAAGGTGAATCAAATACAAAACACCGTAGATATGTTTCCAACGGTTGACTATCTCCGTTTGACCGTGCTTGGGTGATATGCCATATTACGCCTTAAGGTAGTGCCCTACAAATGAAACAGTTCCTGCCAAATTAGACTTAAAAAAACCTTCCCGATTCGAGATGATAGACTCAGGTATACCATGAAGACGAACTACCTCCCAGAAAAATACCTTAGCAACTGAAATCACGGTATACAACGTTTCAACAGTACAAAGTGTCCATACTTACTAAGACGTCCAACAACAACAAATACGACAATATACCCTTGCCACTTGGGTAACCCGTCAACGAATTACATAGACAACAACAAATCTAACCAAACTTTAGTTGGTACTTCTGACGATTGCAACAATCCACCCGGTGCCATAGTTGAATATATTTGGCATTGACACACGTCATATTCCTAAATCATTTTTGCCACATCTTTAATCATGATATGCTCGGACCATATGCGATGTTATTTTTTTTTATATTGATTATGTTAATAATTTTTGCATAGAAATGTGATTTATGTATGATAAAAAAAGGGTTTTTGTCATAAAAGCCCTCAATTTTACATAAAGTAGTCGGTTATGTCCCAAGTCAGTTTTTTTGTGCATAAATGCCTCAAATACCGGTATATTTGTTCATTTTTGACCCCCAGCCGGATTTCACCTTCAATGGCCGGTCACCCCCCAAGCTGATTGAAGGAAGCGCTGAGTAGGATGTGACGTGGCAGACACATCAACGTAGCTGACTTTAAAGGGAAAAACAAATGGGCGAAAATAGAAGGAACCAGGTTTCGAACCGGGGTCTCCTTCCCACAAACCAAGCTCAGTACCACTGGACTACGGGAATTCGTTTGAAAAACTTCCTGAAATCATTTTACTTATTATGTAAAATACCAGTTTTTCTTGTTATTATTATCATTATTATTATTATTATTATTATTATTATTATTATTATTATACTAATAAAAATGTTATATACGTAATTATTATTATTATTATTATTATTATTATTATAATTATTATTATTATAAAAATGTTATATTAATATTATTATTATTATTATTATTATTATTATTATTTATACATACGTTTTTATATGTATAAAAAACGTAATAATAAACATAATTATACGCATCTATCCATTTTAAAACAGTGTGTAAATATAAATTTGTATGCTTATTTTTACGTATTTATACACATTTATATATATAAATACATATATAAATATGCGTATATAAATGCGTTTTTATAATTATTATTATATATAAATACAAACTTTATATATTTTTAAATAAAAATGCATATCATAATATTAATTATTTTGTATAAAAACATACATAAAAATGTATAAAACATTATCTAGACATATAAAAATATTTTTTATACATATAAAAATGTATAAATACATTTTTCTACATATTTATTAAGTATTTTTATATATATCTTTGTATGAATAGAAATATGTTTTGTATAAAATAAACACATATACACGTGCTAAACATATTTTTATGCAGTTAATTATAGTTTTTTATACATATATTTTTATACGTATATATACACTTATTTTTAAAGATTTATATAAAATGTTATTTATACGTATAGAAACTTTTCTCATACATATAAAATCTATTGATATGTATAAAAACATATATAAACATATAAAATGTTATTTATACATATAAAAATATTTTTAATGCACATAAATACGTATATATACGTATAAAATGTATATATAAATTCATAAAATAATAATAATAATAATAATAATAATATTAATAATAATAATAATAATAATAATAATACATATTTCTAAAAATACAAATATGATTTAAAATATATAAATACGTTTTTTATACGTTTAAAAATGTATTTTTAAAATCATAAAAAAATATAATAATAATAATAATAATAATAATGCATATTATTAAATTGTTGCAGTGTGATACACATTAAATACTTTATGTTAGGCAATAATAATCAAAATTCATCTCAGCCTAGTGGTTAAGAGCACTGCATTGTTGTGGGAGGAGGCGTGGGTTCGAATCCCTGCAAGCCCCTTTTGTGCGTTAATTTTTTCTGAAATAAGCCCAGTCAACAAAGGGGTAACCGGCCTTAGAAGGTAAAAAACGGCTAGGGGGCAAAACTGAACATATTTTCCGGTAATTGAGGCATTAATGCACCAAAAATTTGACTTTGGGCATAACCGGTTTATTTGTGTAAAATTAGGGGCTTTTATAGCAAAAACCCATAAAAAAAGTCATTATCCTATCAGTATTATATCTTCATGTTGCATGCTAGGTAGCTAACTTCGTAGTTCACACCAATATAACACAAAACCAATGACATGATATAAGGCTATAGAGAGTGGTAGGTAGCATGTGCTAAAACATTGCGACATCACATTTTTATGGACATCTAAGCATGATATGAAGATATGGAGTGATGATGTGTTTAGAAGGTAAACGCTTTTTTCTTAAATCAAATAATTTTTTATTTAACTCTTTAAATAAAAAACAATAAAAGGATACAAGTTGCTAGAGCTGAAGTTACAAGTATTTAAAACTGAAATAGTCAAATCATCGAATGGGGACCACATGTGTTATTCTCATTCTTCTGTTTCATCTCGCCAAGGAACTGGCTAGCAAATCTTAGCGTAGTTGCTTAGCGCATGGATAATGAGTGGTAGCAAGGTATGGTACCAACATATGAGTATGTACGATGGTTTTTAGAAATGGAGGTATCTTGGTGAGAATGTATGGTAACATTAGACAAGTTGGGGGGGGGGGGGGGGCTGCATGACATTCCGTGATTGGTTGGAAATTAGGGCATCCTCTTAATTAATTATGGATGGTCCTGACCTATTAGAATTAGGGTTTCCCATGTTTTCCTGTAAATATGTTCATATCCTCATCATTGTTAGTTGCTAGATTTCTGTGAGAGATCAAAGTGAGATAGAATTTTTGAGTGTTTGTAATTGTTTCAGAAAGTTAATAAAATAATCTCTCTCTCTCTCTCTCTCTCTCTCTCTCTCTCTCTCTCTCTCTCTCGGACGCAGGTCACATTGACTGAACCATGTTAAATATTGTGTTCTTTTGATTTAAGATTTTTAGAAGTTTTATTCCGCGAGTTTCACCGAAGTTTGTTTGACTTTTGTTGGATTTTTTGTCATCCCAACACACATCAAATTCCTAAATCATTTTGCCACATCTTTAATCATGATATGCTCGGACCATATGGGATGTTAGTTTTTTATTATTATTTTTTTTATATTGATTATGTTAATATTTTTTGCATAGAAATGTGATTTATGTATGATAAAAAAGAAGTCATTCTCCTATCATCATTATAACTTCATGTTGCATGCTACCTAGCTAACTTCATAGTTCACACCAATATAACTCAAAACCAACGATATTATATAAGAACAAATAGCCAACAAGTCTGATAAACCTATCATTTGTATAACTGCCTACGTAAAATGATAACATAAAACCAAATAACGTTACCAAGATGAGCCCCGCCTTTGTTATGAAACGTAGAGTCATCAGTCCTACTCAATTGCTCTCAAATCAGAAACAATTGCCGTGTAAAAAGGGTATCAAATTAAAGGAAAAAAAGCATATGTATGTTGACTTTCATCCACCTTCTAGAGCACAATTTTGGATTTTAATTAGTGCCCATTTTTGGCCTGACAATTGTTCACTGACATTTATTCTGAAAAGCTATGTATCAAGATTCAAGATGGCTCCTTGAACATAAAATATTTTATTCCTTACAAATGCAAGACGCTGCTTTCTTGTTTCCCTTAAAACGCTCCTACTTGTTTTACCCTTCACTATTTTTATTTTATTTTTTATTTTTTTAAAAATTTCCTTTGTACCGGATCTAGCAACATTAAACCTTAACTTTTTGTCCCATCCAAATTCCATTTCAGTTTCTCAAAGGCTTTGACAAACATTTTAATTAGTTTCTTAAAGGCTTTGACAACATTAACCCTGATAATATTGCGTAGTCGAACCTTTTACAAAATGCATTCCTATTCCTTGCCACATAAACATCAATGACCACTCCGTGCTGACAGACTAAATTCCACAACATATTTTCGTCTTAATTAAGGGAAATTATAGGAAAAAGTGTTTGCAGCTAGATCACCCAACAAGTTATCATCTTTCTCTGATTTCCTACTTATCTTAAAACTCTTAAACTCTTCTTCCATCTCTATTAGCTTGATATCTTTTTGACTCACCTGCCACTCACCAATAATCCTCCTAATGCATAATTCACCTTATTTTAATTTCAACCTTATTATGGAAATAAGTATTTCTAGTGATGTTTTTATATTCTAACAACAATTAATTAATACAAACAAACAAAATACAAGTATTGTCTTATGACTATAGTTACACGAAGTGTCTATCTTCATGCATGAAATGTTGGAGACACCGACAATTTCATTGTTTCATCATCTATGCCTCCACAGTTTCATGATTTTTTAAACTATTTTGTGCACAACGTTATTTGTGAAATCTTGTTTACATGGGAAATTTACGAGCTCGACGTGTGTGAATTTATAACCATGCTTTTTTTTTTTGTAAACTCTTAGAGTGCATTGAAGTTTTTGATCTATTGATTGATTCTCACATGAATTTTAGGTTTTCATTGGGCCATTTTAAGAAAAGGGGAAAGCTTGCTATAATAAGATATGTAAATAATTATGAGCCCTTTGCTAAGAAGAAAAATGAGGCCCTAAATAAAAATTTTTAATATATAAGGAAAACAAACTTAAGACGGTGAATTGTCGTTACGGAAAACTTAAAAGTAAATAAATTAATTAAAAGGGAACATATGGAATTTTATAAAACGTTCAAGGGTTAATTATGTACCTTCTGAAAATTGATTTGTTAAATATATTGGAAGGAGGGGTTGATTATGAAATATATATAGCATAAAGTAATGGCCAAAACTATAACTTGAATTTAAAACATCAAAATGTTGTGCACAAGATTCGAACCAATTACGTTGATTCGAAATAGAGGATGCGCTTATGCCAATTGGGCTACCTAAACTTTGTGCAAAACCTTGAATAAATTCATATATATTTAGTTATTAAATATATAATTTAATTAAAACTTAGGCCCTATTTTTTTCGGGACCATGTGTGGCTGCACCTCTTGCCCCCCCTTAAAACCGGGCCTGGAGATAAAAGTATGTTGATATTATGTGTACGAAATGAAAGTACATTGCTATATATTATGTAAAAGAATTGCAAATACGATGCTATTACCCGTATAGAAAAGTATGTTTTTTGGAACGGCGTAAGGAAAAATAAGTATGTTGCTTTTGTGTAAACAAACATAAATAAGATACTATTATGGGCGAATAAAGTATATGTTATGAGTTTTAGGCTACATATTAATGTTATTGCTTTATAGGTGACACTTGTAAGAGTGTTGCAATTATAGGTAACAATTTTATGTAGCAACATACCCTATTGTAAATTTTATAGTAGTGGTCAATGTTGATAGTATTCAACCTTTACTTTTATTAAAGGGACAAAATATCAGGTTTCCCTAGCTTGTATTTTAATGATAAACAACATGAATGTATGGTTGGCGTACACAACTGTCATGTTCACCTTAATAACAAGTCCATCACAATGCACATACAAAAGTTGAAAGCTTATCTAGTTCCTTCGGTATGACCTCTTATCCAAGGCATGATGAAATTAAAAGCCATCGTGAGGATATGGATGGACCACATACTATCCATTCTATCTTATTTTGCTCTATCTGTTTTCGTTTAGGGAGTACTTTTGCTGTAATTTCTTACAGCATGACATCAAGGTTAATTATGTTCATTCTATATTCGGTATCACAAAAATGAGATTTTTAAATAGTTAAAATAAAGGAATGAAACTTTGATACCTCATCAACTCATTGTCTGTTATCATTATGACTTCACTTTATGACCACGTATATGCATATATTTCAGTATTGGTGCTTGTTTAGTTCATATAGAAACTGTCAGTGTTATAAACGAGCTAGCTTCACCAATATCTCAAAAACCAGCAATAGAGAGCAAAAATGTCTGTTCAAATCAACCGATCACACATTTAATTTTGTGTGAAGTATGATGATTAAAACCAGCTAGCTTCACCATGATGAGAGCTACGTACCAGGACCCAAAATAATTAACACTGCCTTTCTAACAAAAATAAATGTCTTGAATTTATTACAGAAAATGACGCTAGCTAGAAAACTCTGAAACAATTGCCGTATGAAAAAGGGTTTCTAATTAAAGGGAAAAAAGGATTTATGTCAAGGCTCATCCAATTAATACTCGTTAAAGCACAATTTTGGATTTGTATGCCGGACCAATATTTTTGTCTCACAAAAACTTTAGATTGAAATACATAACTAATTGACACCAATGAACATGGTTACTTTCCAAATTCTTCAACATGATCAGATGTAGTTGGAGTGAGACATATAAAAGGGATCTTTATACCATTACCTACAAGTTAGAATGAATCATTGTTACTGTTAGTGTGTTTATTGAAGGAGACCATATTTTACCATTACAAAATTCTACTTCTTTCCAAATTTCCAAATTTCTTTTATTATAAGATAATATTCTATGTTGTTTTAAAAAAAAATGATTTTATTGTCGAGAATATATAGATTTTAGTAAAGATAAATTTGTAATTTCATAATAATGTCAAAATTTGGAAACTTTGCTTGTAAATTATCCTAAATTAACAAAATCTTAATTATATGAATAATGATAAAAATAATTACTGTTATTGTTGTTTTATCGCTTTTTATTAACTAGCTACGCATAATTCACGACAGACAAATGTGATTCCATGTCTATAGAATACCGCTGAAATGATATTTGTTGACTTTTAAACAAAGAAAATAGGTGGTTCACTAGCTCTTCTTACTCCTATAAATAATCCAACACATGCGTGACATATTCACTCATCCTTCTCTTCCACCATCTCCCCTCTCCATATACCGAATAAATCCATAGCACTGCAGTCATGGCAACAAGACTTCTCTTTGCTTCCGTACCCAAAGCCCACCCGAAGAGTACCAAACCATCACAACACCGCACCCCATTTTCTGCAGTTGCAGCATCCCGTTTTCTACAGATCTCGAGACTTCATGCTTCTAAAACTCTCGAAACAATATACGAAGAAGAAATGACTACAGGCAGTGAAAGCAGAGATGGTGTTGCAGATGTATTTACAAGTGCTTCACCTTTGCCTTCAGTTTCTGCCTCTTTTTTGCTATCTAGCAGGTCGACATGCTTAGTTAAAATGCAGAAACACTTATCTAAGAACTTTGATAACTTCCGATCATGTGCTTATGGTAGTAATTAGTATTTATTTCTATTGTTGGGTTATATTTAAAGGGTATACGTTGGAAAGGTTAGAGTATGTTGGAGAAGGCTATCAAGAACTATTGAAGGGTAAATATTGTTCAGTTCATTAAGGTGGTGTTGTGTGTTTTAGCTAATTTGTGGCTTCATTTCTTGTTGGTCTTGCATCGCTGGTCATCCTGCTGAGGGGTTATTTTAGGGATCTCATCATATGACTATTTTGTTTAGAAACCCTTCTTGGAGCTATGTTTGGGGGAATAGCTTTTTGGTTCCCTCGACTTTTTCTTTCTTTTTTCGTGTCTACTATTTTAGTTTCGTGCAGTTGCTTCTTCTATATATATAATTTGTAATCTTATGCAACAAAGTCGGATTGTCTAAGTGCCATTTCCTTGTATTGGTGCATGCACAACCTTTTAAATCTGCAGGGTATAATTTAATGGAAGTTTATTGTTGTAAACGTGAATTTCTTATAAGACACTCTTGATTATTTTTGCATACAAGTCCTTTTTCCTTTTCGGGTTCTTTCTGTTCATGGATGGCATCCCACCAAATATACTATTTTGTTAACCATGTAATTTTGATCATAAAAGATATAACAATCATTTAATAATGAAGAGGTGAATTTGTTGAAAATAATATTGAAATAGAGAACAATATTTTTTGTTTTTAATTAATCCGTCACTCCACTCAATATAACAATTCAACTTTTGCCTTTCATTTACTATTTATATAATTTATTTTAGTGTCGAATTAGATTTCTTTTTAAAAAGATCAGTCTTCATGGAACCAAGTCCTAGAGGCCAGGGAGATGTTTGAGGTGAAACCGACTAAGAGCTAGACTTTTCATGTTTGAGTTGTGGATGTTCAAAGACCTGTTGATCACAAAGAGAAAACTGGGTCATCTGCAATCCGGTAGCATCTCGGGATTACGTTATGAGAACTTTAAAGAGAATTTGGTGTTGAGGAGGAGAAAATGTTTGTTACAAGGTATGATTTAATTATGTTTCTCTATCGTGTATATTTTTTTGTAGGTGACCTTGGGTGGCGCGATCTCTTACTAGAATTACGCGAGACTCTTTTGGCGTCACCCTTCGGGTTTCAAACTCGATTGTTGTTGTGGTTGCTCAACCCTGATATATGGTGAGATTATTCATACCAGAGTGAGGGTTTGATATAGCCAAATGCTAAGTCCCTCCAATTTGGTATCAGACTTATCTTATCCAAATAGAGACAATGATTTTCTGTTAACCGACTATTTGTTTTCGGGCGCTGATATTGCCACGGCTATCTTTGATGCATCCATTGAAAAAATCTGTAATTGACAATTATGCCCCTGTTTACTTTAAATAAAGTAACCCTATTTTTGCTTCATAAAACGCAAACCCGGATAGTAATTGCTACTATAAAGAACACAAACCCGGATAGTAATTGCTACTATAAAGAATTATTGACTGAAGTAAATTATATGTTTGAAAACATCTTTGTATTCCCATCATGAGCGCACATCCCAACATGCAACCGTCGTTCTTCTGATGCTGGTGTCTTCACTGCTTCAAGGTGCGTTCACAACTCAAGAAAAGAAAATCACTCACCATTGCTCCGTTGATTAAAGCTTCTAATAAGGGTACTTGAGTCGTTGAAACGAATCTGCTGCAAGCCAAGGCCACCGTTAATTTCTGGCTACCATTTATACCGATGGTGTTTGATGAGAAGAATTGGCCGAATCAGTGCCGACTGAGGAAGAAGCATAGTCTTTTGGAGTTTCCAGGCGTCATTATATAAAGAATCGATAACAAATGAACCTTTGCAACTTCTGTTTTCAAAGAAGCATCCCATCTCGAAGGCCACTTTATATCACTCAAAGCAAAGGAGACCTCATAAGTAAACTACCTTTTGTCACAACCATGGTGACAGAAGCACGGTCACATTTGATTGATTTTGAGTATTTCCTAAAAGTTTTAATATCTTATAACAAACTAACATGGTGATTCATGCTGGTTGAACTTCAAAACCCACCATCATGTAGCCTTTCTTTGTTCGTTTTGTTGCCATGTGTGATTATTCAGCACCATCACCATTCCCAATGATGCTGTTTTGTTCACTGTTCATGAGCTAAAACTCTAAAATTCAAATGATTGAAGACATATTAAACCAATTTAACTTTGATTCCGATGGATGAGCATCGGAACCGGCCCGGCCGGAACCGACCCGGACTTGAACCGAACTTGATGGAAAATAGGAACCGAACCGAACCGCCGGTGCTGCCGGTTCTTGTCGTGTCTTCAATGTTGGAACCAGTCATCGAGAAATAGCAACATACGGTTCCGGTTTTTGCTAGTTCTACCGGTTCCCGGTTCCAAAAATCCACAAGAATATCGTCTCGGTCCTAGCCCAATCGGTTATATCTGGTTTCGATCGGTTCCCCGGTCCACATGCTCATCCCTAGATGGGATACCCAATTCATCGTAGACTATATCCATCTTTTTTAGTGTACCGAATTGTAGGAATATTATCAATAGTCAAGTTAACCTGATACATTTTAGTTGATTCTTTCTCTTATAAAGTCTTGAATACATCAGTTGATAACGGATATGATTTGCATTAAAATATCACACTTTCATTCTTCAACATTTTAAACCTGTTGTCACCTGTAAGGTAAGTTTTCGATGAGTTTCGATCTGCCATCAAAGGCCCACTTATGTTTTCCGCTCTATCTTTTGTGCCTTCAGGAGGCTTCTTACAGAAGGGTAAATATATTACCTATAAGGGCATCCACAATGCATTAAACTTATTAGAGTTTAATGGATCGACACATCATTATTTTAGTTACTATACAACGCTACAGTAATTTTTCTACAATGCATTGAACTCAATAGAGTTCAATGGAATATATATTTAATAGTTAAAAGGTTTCCTTTTTCCCATTGAAGAGTTCGGTGGCCATCGAACTCCATATCCATTGAATGCCGACATGGCATCCCACAATGGTAGAGTTTAATCCATTGAATGTTAATTAGGCATGCCACCTTATTCAACTCTCCTATTAAACTATGCATTGTGGATTCTCTAAGGAATTTATGTATCTACTGAGATCAGTGAATTGACTTTTATATATAAGATTACCCACGTCGTATTCTATTGGGGAAAGTAACAGCCGAAGATCATGCGTTTGTTGAAACATAGATTGGTATTTCTCTCTCTCTCTCTTTAGTAAAGAGGGGCATAATTGTCAGTCTATATTTTTTTCAGTGGAAGCATTAAAAATTGTCGTGCCAATATCACCTCCCTTTGTTTTCAGTCTTGTCGCTAGTCTTGCCGCTGCTATGACAAATGTGCCACATGCATGTGTTAATTATCGTAATAGGAGATTATGATTGCTCGATGTGTGGTTTAATATACTAAAATTTGATCAAAGTTTCAAAAATTATAAAATTAATTTCTCCTCAACTAGACTAAACACACTAGACAATGTACTTAATCATGTAGTAGTATAGTTATGACATGACCATGTGTCGAACACTAAAGAAACGGGTATGTGTTGATTCAGATAAAATTAAACTATAAACATAAAATAAAGGGGAGGGTCAGGGGGTGGTTTGTTTTTAATTATCTTAAATTCGATTTCATTATTAATTAAGACAAACAAACTGAGCAAGGAATTTGATTAAAACAACAATTTTGAAGTATTTATGCTTAGATTCTGAATCCCTCTAATTTCCTATGGTCAATTTATTAAAAGTGCTATGAATTTAATAAAGTTGATTACCGATTTATAAAGTGATCAAAAACCTTGGTCAGATTAACTAATACTAATAATTATTTAGCAACTAATTTAATGATCTCGCAATTAGCTACTGTAACACTCGAATTTAGGTAATATTCTTTTAAAAGTTTAATTATCTTAAGTTTTGAATTTGAAGATGTTGACTGAACGCGGCGCGGTGGTGGAGATCCATCGCGGCACGACCACGTCATAAATTAGCGACATGGTCAGGTGTCCACTGCGGAGCGGTTACGGCTGGGCTTAAAACCCTAAATCTTGGGCCTTGTGCTATATTTAAGCAATGGGATGACTAAGGTTTCGTCTCATTCTCAACCTCCACCCTCCTGAGAGAAAACCTAGTTGTGTGTGTGTGTGTTCTTGGTGTCTTAGTGTGTGTTTGCTTGGTGTTTCAAGATCTTTAGTGCTATTGGAAAAAGAATGAGGTGGTCATTGTTTGTTGTTGGAGTTGGTTGTTGTTGAGAGCTGATCTTCAAAGCATTCCATGCTTCTGCAAGGTATAAAGCTTAAACCTTTATCCTTATTTGGTTGGTAAGCATGCTCAGATGTCCCTTTATGGTCTTTGGAGGAGGATTCTTGGATTTTTGAGAAACTCCAAGACCTTGGTTTAAATTAGTGATGGTTTTTGGACCTTATGGTCCTATAAAGTCGAGTGCTTGCACTCAACTCAGCCATGCAAAGTCTTCTTGGTCATTTTGGTCCCTTTTGGTGTTAGGTTTCAAGATCTAGGTCATTAGAGGTTGAGGGATGGATGAAGTTGGAATCTCTATCCACGTATGGCTTAAGTCGATTCAGATCTAAGCTTTTGAGCTCTGGAGTTAAGGGTTAAGAGCTTAATAGATTAAGCTGTCTGGGACATAAACCGCGGTGCGACTATGGTCTGGCCAAGATGTGGTGGACTGATAAGTCCCGCAACTGTTTTGTCCTTTAGCAACCATGACACGACCAAGGGGATTAGCCGCGGTATGGTGGTCGGTGTTGGTTGATCGTTGACTTTGACCGTTGATCATTAACTTTTTAACTAGTTTTACTTTTAGTCAAACTTAGGAGGTTGAGTAATAGACTGAGGTTGGACCTCTGTTTGGTTTAGGTAGTGTGTATAGTTGATTCGACATGACCGTGAGGATGGTCTTTTCAGTTCTTGATTCATGTGAGTCTTCTCACTATATTGTAGGACATTGAGTGTCAAGTTGTGATTCTTGTCTTTGTGACTCTTGAATGTTGTTATATTCTTGTTGGGCTAGGCTCGTTTATATGCTTATTATGTTGGGCCCGAATGTATGTTTGGTTAGGCCCGCTTGAGTAAAACATAACTGTTGGGCTAGACCTGTAACATCCAAAATTCGGGTATGCCTTGAGACCCTAAGGAATGATAATTTTTGCATAAATGGTCCCTTAAGTACGCTGGGCGTACTTAAGTGTACGCTTAGCGTACTGAATGGAAATGGTCGCGGAGGAATCAGGGTACGCGGGGCGTACCTTGAGTTACGCGGGGCGTACGCGCCAGGGACGCAAACCCTAAATTTCCAGACTTCAGGCCTATTTAAACAACTTCAAGTCCCTTGGACTAAACCCTAGAGAGCCTCCACAGCCTTAGAACGTCCATATACTCCTGGAAACCTTGTGAGTTCATTCTTGAGCCTTAAAGAGTGCATTTGTGGCCTTTTAGTGTGTATTTCAAGAAGAAGGGTGGTCAAGCAAGCTTGGATCAAGTGGGTGCTTCAAGATCCTGCACCAAAATCATTTTGCAAAGCTTCTGGAGGTAAAAGCTTGCATCTTTCCTTTCTAATCTTTAAATCTAGCTAGGGTTTTGGTGGTTTGTCCCTTTGATAAACTTTGGACCTCTTTTGTTGAGCTAAGCCTCCCCATTTGTTATATAAGACAGATCTGAGGTCCGCTAGTCATTTGGAAGTATAAAAATGGAAGCTTGATGAGAGATTTGACCTCATGCATGGGTAAAAGACCTTGAAAAGGTCTTAATGGAGTAGTTGGGTGTGTGTGAGGCATGCAAGGGCATAAAGTTGCCAACTTTATGCCTTAGGACATCTTTTCAGACTTAGATCTAGCTTTTGGTCGTGAAGGATTCGAAGCATTAAGCACTTAATGGAAAAGGTGCTTAAAATGGTTGTACGTTGGGCGTAACTGGCTTTACGCGGCGCGTAGTCCCTAAACCTTCAGTACGCTGCGCGTACCAGGGTGGTACGTTGGGCGTACGCAACTCAGTTGGGCCCTAAGCTGTTTGGGCCTTTGGGCCTCGTTTGGTTGTTGGGCTTGATTGGATTCTGTGAGTTAGAGGCCTTTTCCTCTGTTTAGGCCGTGGACTTATCGGTTGGGCCTTATTGGACCAAGGGTCCCATTAAGGATATTGGACTTGGACTTTGGGGCCCATTTGCAAGATAAGGGTAATTGGGCTTTGGGGGTAGAGTTTGAAGATTGGGCCTTTCCTTGGATAATTTAGGGTCTTATCATTAATTATATTATTATTGTTATTATTCAGCTCGGGAGGTTGCGGATTATTAGGAGGACAATATTGTATTCTTCGGATGGAGGTGAGTCTTCTCACCATACCTATGGGTCTAAGGCACCAAGGTCGGCTCATTATGTGAATATGTTATGTGTGTGCTATTCATTTATGAAATGGTATGTTATGTGATATTATGTTGGTATGGAAGACCCCGGGGGAAGCCCAGTGACATTGGATATAAGACCATGTGGGGTAGCCCATGACATTCCTAGGTAAAGACCATGTGGGGTAGCCCATGGCATTGGATGTAAGGCCATGTGGGGTAGCCCATGGCAGTCCTAGGTCAAGACCATGTGGGGCAGCCCATGTCATTCTTACTGGTTTATGTATGCATGGCTTATATGGTATATGTAGCTTTATAGCTACTATGATATGTGTTATGTGGATTGTATGTGGGGTATGCTCTGGGGTACTCACTAAGCATTTCGCTTACAGGTTGTTGATATGTTTCAGGTACTTCTGAGCCTAAGGGCAAGGGCAAGGCATGATGAAGAGGCGTGCACTCTATCTCTCGTTTGGATGTGTTTGGGACCATCTGATGTTTTAAAAGGGAAAGCAATGATGTAATGATTTTTGATTTGAAAACAAATGTTTTGGAAACTTATGATTTATGAGATTGGTTTTGATGAACTAAAAATGAAAATTTTTCTTTGTAAAAATGGGTCGTTACAAGTTGGTATCAGAGCTTTGGTTTGAGGGTGATGCGACATCGACCTCCAGTGAGTCTTCTTCTGGTCTTCTGCTGCGACGGAGATCTGGATATCACAGTGCAAAGTCGTTAGAGCCACCCCAGGGACTGTGCCTCGGGAGCGGACTCCGACGGTCAAGTTAGATCAGCTAGAAGATCTGAGATGGCTCTCTTTAGCTAGAGAGGACCATCTTGGTGTTGGTGGTGGTGTATGGTGGCTGACGGCGGCGGGTGGCGGCTGAGCCACCCGGCCGGAGTGTAGTGGCGGCTGAGCCATGGGGAAGTCTAGTGGTGGTTAAACCACTTGGGAAAGAGTCCTCCTTCAAGGAGGAGGCACTATTCTATTTATAGTGGACAATTAGGTCGAGGGGAATTGGGTCAGGCCTTGGGCCAAGCCCAATTCAGGCCCAACTAGCAAGGAGCAGGGCAAGGCCGCCCGGAGGCGCCGGGCGGGGCTGGCGGGCGCGCGCCATGAAAGGATGGCAGGGGAGCGCCAGGCGAGGGAGCGCCTGGCCGGGCCGGCAGGAGAGTCCCCAGCAGGGATGACAAGGGATTCCCCAGCAAGGCTGGCAAGGGAGCGCCAGACAGGGCTGGCAGGAGCGCGCCAGGCTAGGCTGGCGCGCTAGAGCAGTCTGGGCCATGCTAGTGGACCATATATCATCAAGTCCCCCCAGTCTGGTGTTATTGGTACGCGGCCAATGACATCGGACTGGAACTAATCATATAAACTGTGTGTCGTCAAGTCCCCCTAGTCTGATGCGATTGGGTTGCTGACAATCGGATCGGACTAGATAAAGCACCAATACATTAAATAATAGAGAGAATGACCGAACCTCGCCCACGAGAGCCGTGGGGTTATGCAATGAGCCAAACGTTGCCTATGCAGCTTGAGCTGACTCGATACTCCTTCATTGAGAGGAGTGTGAGCCGATCGGTGCGATGCAACGTAACTGTTGCTGCGTTAATGCAGACTGAGGCTACTAAAGAGTGTTACGCGACACTGATGTCGATAAAATGTCGGGGTAGGGTAGCTAAGAAGCGTAACCTCGCCACACAGTCTCTAAGACTGTTATGCGGCACAGATGTTGTTGTAGTTACGCGCAAATGGAATGTCCCCAATAACCATCCACATAGTCTGCATTAATAACCGTCTTGGAGGTATTTCTTGCTTGGGCTACACCTAGCTGGACTCCCCCCAATCTAATGTGGGTAGCGTAGGTAGCCGCATCATACTATGTTGTCGAACCAATAAACCGTAAGGTTGCTGACCATAATATAAGTGGCAGAGATTCCGAGAGCTGGGCGATTGCTAGCGAGGGTCACGTAGTGAGACTATTGTCGATAGCCAGAGAACAGAATTCTTGAGGAACAGGTAGTGAGGCTATAGGTAAGAAACATGCAGTAAGACTGTTGCCGGGAGCCAGGAAGCAGAGGTGCTAAGGGATAAGCGGTGAGGCCAGAGGTATGGGTTGCGCAACAAGACCGTTTCCGAGGGCCAGGCAACAGTGATGCTGAGGGATACGCAGCGAGGCTACAGGTAAGGTTGCATAGCAAGACCGTTTCCGAGAGCCAGGAAACAGAGATGCTGAAAGGTAGTAGGTGGCAGGGCCGCTGTCGGGATGACCTTCTTGCTGGAGAGTAACCTCACTAGCAGGTTGTAATGTGGATGACACTTCATCGATCGTCCGAGCACAAGAGAACCATGACCACTGTGTGAGAGGAAACACCAAGATCCTGGTGTTAGACGTGGAATAAGCTTGTGATGCGCGACTTATGGTGCGCGACGATGCGCGACTTATGTTGCGCAACTTAGGGGAATATCTCGGGCTTAGCAGCCAGCGAACATGGAGATGTCATGCGGGAAAGCATCGCGTAAAACAGATCAGGTTTGGCTGCTAACGATCGTAGATAGATCACGCGAGAGAGCATCGCGTGGAATGGATCGGGCTTGGCTGCCAGCGATCGTAGATAAATCACACGGGAGAGCATCGCGTGGAATGGATTGGGCTTGGCTACCAGCGATCGTAGATAAATCACGCGGAAGAGCATCGCGTGAAATGGTCGGAGCATGTTGCTATAAAGAAGTCGGGCTGAAAAGCCAGGCGACTCGAGGCGAAGGTACCGAACCTCGCATGCGGAGCTTGCCGCTATAATGGAGTCGGGCTGAGAAGCCAGGCAACTCGAGGCGAGGGTACTGAACCTCGCATGCGGAGCTTGCCGCTATAATGGAGTCGGGCTGAGAAGCCAGGCGACTCGAGGCGAGGGTACTGAACCTCGCATGCGGAGCTTGCCGCTATAATGGAGTCGGGCTGAGAAGCCAGGCGACTCGAGGCGAGGAAACTGAACCTCGCATACGGAGCTTGCCGCTATGATGGAGTCGGGCTGAGAAGCCAGGCGACTCGAGGCGAGGGTACTGAACCTCGCATGCGGAGCTTGCCGCTATAATGGAGTCGGGCTGAGAAGCCAGGCGACTCGAGGCGAGGGTACTGAACCTCGCATGATTGGGCGTCGCACCCTACAATCTATGTGTCTAGGTCGTGTAACTAGTCTAGGTTAAAGCGAAATGGTACCTGATGCTTTGCTGCATCGCTAGTCGTACTAATAACTGATGCCTCCGTGTCTTGGCTGTTTGTGGAGAGCTATGCAGCGATGCTACTTGGAGCTAGATAGTGTAGCTACCGTCAAATGGTGCGTAGCGAGACCGCCGTCGAGGGCTGGTCATCAGGGCCGCTGAGAACTGAGCACCGAGCTGCTAGCGATAGATGAGCAGCACGACCGTTGAAAGCTGGGCAACGAGACTACCGAGGGTTGAATGACGGGGCTGATCTTCCGACTCGGAATATTAATGTCACCTCGGGAGTGCACTATCATCATGGTTTCAGTTCTTTATGTACCTTAACTCTGCCCCTTCGGAATGAAAATCACTTCTGCATAGTGTCGTACCAACCCTTCCCCCCTCCCTTTTTTTTTCTTAGAGGAGGCGAAGAAAGGGAAAGTTGAGATACATAGCTGTTGGAAAGAGCTAGGCAACCCAAGTACTAATAAAACTGGGTAGCATGGCTGGCGAGAGCTAAGCATCGCGACTGTTGGGAGTTAGACAAAGTAGCTGTTGATAGTTGGGCTTTGCAGCTGCTGAGCTAGGTCGTGTCGTTGCTGAAGGTCGAGCTGTGCGACTACTAAGAGCTGGGCAGTAAGACTAGCGGGGGTCGGTCAACATGAATGTGAGATTTGATTAGCGTGAGTTCCCGGGATTGGTCAACACGGCTGCTGATGACCGCGCAGCGCAGTTACTGATGGCTGAAACGCTTCACGAGTAGTAGTAGTAATGTACTACTCTTCTCCCTCCCCCATTTTTTTGAAACGTTGAGTTATATTTGTATGCCCGCTAGATGGGAACTTTGAGTGACTGGTCAGCGGTGCACACTTCACAAGTCCCCTGTAAATGCTTTACAGACCGGGCTTTGCTACGCGAGTTTGTTGTTGGCGCACCCTGAGTGTCGCGACGCTGGAGCGATCATCTGAAATGGCAATTCGATGAAATGGTTAATATTTTTTCTTGAGATAATAAATCGATTCATATTTCCTATCGTGATCACTTCTCGGAATACTTCATAGAGTAGCAGTAGTGCACTACTTTTCTCCCTCCCTCTTTTTTTCTTGAAAGCATTGAGATGGTTGGACCACATCTTATAGAATCAGTTTTAGCTTGACTAGATTGGAGCGCACGAGCTTTGATTTTTTTTTTTTGTTTTTTTTTTGAAAGTTCCGAGTGGATCAGACTGTAAAACATCTTCTAAAATCGAATTATGTTGGACGAAGTCATATTACTTGAGACTGATAGGCCAATTTATTCTTGAAAAATTTGTGTCATTTAATCCTTTAAGGCAGCCCAAATGTTGAAGTATATGGGAAACCCAAATAAGGTGTTATAGCCCACGTGCAGCCCATTAGGGTGTATGGAGTTGTAAGCCCAAATACTCTCTCTTTTTTTGTGTGTAAATTGATCCAATCAGACCAAAGGTATCACCTAGGGCTCGCTTGTGCTTCTTTTACCAATTTTGAATAGAGGCGAGGTTATTCCCACTGCACCCTACAAACTCGATCTGTCAAAAGGGGAATCCAAAAGACGCAACTTCGGCGACTGAGGATGTCTGAGAAACCACAGCCGTGAACTCCACCGGTGGTCGACGAGTAGTAATTCCTGGTCACCTGGTATCGTCGGCTGAGAAAAGGATCGGATCGGCCAGATCATCGGCAACGCGTGCTTATTAGGCCGATGGAAGATGGCACGACAGTTGGTGCTTCGATTACACTGGCATCACCGCTCCGCCAAGTCTCTCTTAAAGGATGTCTTCAACAGGTATGGTCTGACAGTGATGATGGCGGTGAGCTAAAACTGTTGTGGCCAACATTAGGGTTGCATCCCCGGAGGCCAACAGGTGCTCCAGTGGTGTTGAGAACACAGCGGCCGGTGACAATCGGGTTCTGATTTTCGACGATTATGCTTTCTCGGGGGCTAGAGGTCGGTGATTGACCAGCTAGAGGAAATAGTCGACTTGTGGTGCTGCAGTTGAAGTCAGCGACGGTGATTCAAGAAGGCGGAGGTTGTAGCCGCTTCTGATTTGCTGTCGACTAGCCTGGGATGGCTGGAAGTACTTAATCAGAGCTATGTAGGTTTGGTTCATCAGCTGCCTGCGACTGGACATGGGCCAGGTGTGATGGTTATTTGGACACAGGGGCGTGGTGACTGAAAGTCTGCGCAAGTCTGGGCTGCATCGATCAAGAGAAGGCGGTCGGCCTTTGATTTTGGTTCAAGCTGTTGGTGGTGTCGCCAGGGTCGACGGGTGGTCAAAGAGTGCTTCGTGGGTCGCCGCCTGCTAGGAACAACCGCCAATGGTCGAGGGAGGCGTTCACTGTTGGATCTTCCTGTCGGGGGCGTCGTCAAGCCGGGATCGACCAGCGATGGCGACTGTTGACGATTGTTGGTTGGGGGTCGCCCCGTGGTGACGATTCTGAGCTGGTGATGGCGACGCTCCGGCTATTGTCTCTGGTAATCATCGGGAAACGAAGAGACCTTGGAACGAGAGAAAGCCAAGTGGGGCCTAGTTTTTCTTTTGACCTTTGTTGACAGCTGTGTCATTTGTCTTGTTGTCTGGTGCACTGACACCTTTACCTCCTTTTTTTTTCCTTTTGTCGGCTTAGGGGTGACAAAGAGCATCAAGACCATTTTGTAATAATTATTTTATACAACTTTTGTATATGCGAACTGTAAAACGATTTTTCTCTTTTTTTTTTGTTGGTCATAAATCTACAAAGAATAATACAGCTGGTAATTTGTTGGACGACATACAACACCTTGTCCAATGTATAGACATGGTTATCCCCCTTTTTTTTTCTTTGAAAATTATTTACTATAATGGTAACTAGTGCATGGGTAATTTTTATTAGTGTTTTGGAATGCACATGACTTAAGTAAACTTACACACATAAACACATTTCTAAAATGAGTTTTTAGTAATATGTGTACTAAAAGATGGTAAAATTTGTAAAAGCTCCATTTCTTCTCAACTTTCTTAGCAAGTCATTAAAAAGAATGATAAAACTGAGCTAAGATGAAAATGAGTTTTCTGAAAGTTTAAGAGGGTAAAAAATTCATAGAAACTTATTTGTTCCTTCAAGCTTTTAAATCTTGAATAAATTTATATACAGAAAATCATGAACTAAATGAGATTTTCTGGAAACATATAAACTAAAAGTGGGATAGAACCCATAAAGAACTTCTTCTTCTCTCTCTTCTTTTCCTGAAGAGTTTTATAAAATGTACAAGCTACACAGCTATATGTACAAATAAATGCTTCAGGAATTGAAGTTCTTTACAAAAATCGTTTTTCTCCTCTAAACTTCTAAAGAAAAAACTCAAAAAATATAAAAAATGGTGTAAAAATTCGAGTTTTCTCCTGGTTTTATGAACTGAAAAATATGAGTGACAACTCATAAAACTTCTTTTCTTCTGGAACAAACCCCCAAGATATAAACAAAAAACAGATCTAAGAAAGTTTTTGCATATTTGGGGAGAATTTGAGTGAAGAAAATCATGTAGATCCCTGAACTAAACACGAAATGGATCTAACAAAGTTTTATCCTTACTAAACATTCTTTACTCTTTAGCTTGCTCAACAGATCTGAAAATCTTTTGTTTTCCATCTCTAAGCTTCTAGAGGAAGCATCAGATAAACAACTTGAATGAAGTTGCACATGAGGAATTAGGAACCAAAACCGATTTTTCTTGAAAATGAGCAAGCAAAAGAGGTAAATGTTGGGTTTTGAGCATTCTAACACTCCTATGGTGTACATGCAACCCTATAAACCTTAGATCTATGTTTTCTCTATTATACATGCAAATATTAACTATTCCAAGGTTTCATCCTAACTAGCATATTATGAAGCACCTATACTACAAAGTTCTAGTTAGATGACATACCTTTTGATGTAGCTTGATGTCTTCAAGCTTTAAGGGCTTAGCCCCAATAGTGTGGAAGCCTCAAATGGAATCACAAATCACCAAAACACCTTGGAAGAACTTGAGAGAATATGTATGCACACTAAAATCGGCCCACTCTTATTTTCACACACTTGTGCCAATTTTGTGAGCCAAGGACCCCTTTATATATTATGGAGGATTAGGGTTACATCCATGTAAACCCTAATACCCATGACCTTTCATTTACATAGGATCCATGGGTTAAAAGCTCCATGGACCATCCATGAAAGCTTAGCCCAACCTAAATGAACTTGGCCCATTCCATATATATAAGAGTCCATATTTAATTAGTTCTTTTTGATCACTTAATTAATTCTAAATTAATTCTTGATCAATACTAATTAAATAATATGATTCCATATTAATATATTAGAACTTATAATATATTAATATAAATCATAAATATACTATTCTCAAAAGACTATCCATATAAATTGTGCCGGTGAAGTGCAACCTAAATGGACCATGCCGGGTCGGGTCAAGTACATACCAAATATAGTTATGGACTTAGACATTAATCCAACAGTCTCCCACTTGGATAAGTCTAAAACTATTATTAAGTATGACTTCAAAACCTAACTGGCAATCGTAGCTCTTAAAGCCGCTGTCGAACTCTGACCTTGTCAATGACTTGTCCATTAGATAAGGGATCATATATTCCTCCATTCTAGATATCATATGGACTGAGATATGGATTATAATCATTCTCTCTGTCCATTTGTTGTTTCCCGATTTTCGATTTATGATGACTGACTGATTGAACAAATCAAATCAGTCCTGGCTAGGCCAAGCACTCACATGTGTCATCGCTAAATCATCGAGGGGCCCACAGATATCGCTTTTATCCCGAAGGTAAAAGGAATGGATAAACTTCGACTCATATGGCTTGTTCTACTACTTGTTGAATCATACACAAAGGCACGTTTTATAACATCGAGTTACCAAATGCGTTTTCGTGCAATCAATGTATAACCAACTCATAGTAACAACTCATATCTCTAGGTTTGAAGAATATAAGATATTATCGTCTCATGATCACTCGTGATAAAATCCATGAAGTGATTCAAATGAGCGCGGGTTGAATCCAATACTCAGAACTTATGAGCACTCATGAGTGTTGTAGCACCACTTTGTCCACCAACTTGGACCTCTACAAACCAACCCATGACAGTCTTGATTCATATCTACTTCCAACATATGACCGACTGTGGATGGTTTGAATAACTTAATCATTCAGGAAGAGCGACTTAGTTATTCTGGAAGTCAAAACATGCAAAGTGAAACACAAGAATAAATGAATCAAATATGGTATCAAACCCTATGAATATAAATAAACACTTTTATTTATCACCATACTGATTACTCATTATTCATTGTTTCGGTTTTATCAACTTTATACTTGAATTAAAAACACTAGTTGTCCCATGCTCCAAGCATGTACACTATGTTTTTCTTAAACAATAGCTTTGCCATACACCAAGTATGCCCTCTATGTTTGTCTATGATCCTTACTTTGTGAAATAAACCAATTGACAATGATTCTAATTTCACACTCCCAAATCCTTATCGAAAAATGTGAAAATTTCAAATTCCTATCATTTATCGAAATCTGTTTAGATTTTAAACTTATATGCACTGACCCTCCTGTAATGAATATGTACAAAGTCACAAAGACTTGTCAACAGTCATTATAAGGTATTCCAATGGAGATCAACTCCATGGAAATTAAGTCTCATATTCAAAGTACATTGCTTTGGACATGCTTCTTGCATTAAGTTTTCTAATCTTACACAGATAACTTCCACCTATGGAGACAACTCCATATTCTCATTTTGACTATCACTTCTGAATAAGAGATGCATCTTTTCAGAATATGTCAATATGGTCCTTCCAAAATTAGCACTATACTTCCAACTGTCCCTGAGTAACCAATCTTTGGTAAACCTCAGATTGTCCTCGACAATTGCTTAATCATTTTAGTCATATCCAATTCTAGACCTTTTCCCTTCTTAATGCCTCTGGGCATTTGGAAAAATTTAGAAATGACAAATATTATAGCACATGTAATCGATCCTGTACCCAAAGCAAATGGTACACGATTCATGATGTCTCACATAAAGACATGATTCTAGACCAGTCTTTTGCTACAATATTTTTATTTGCCATGTTTTCAAAAATTGACTATGAAGAGGGATGCCGTAATCATAATCGAATTTTGAGAACGCAATATATAGAATTTCCTTAAGTTGAACCAATCCAACATGAAATTCATATATATATTCTTGACTAAAGATGATTAAGGTCTCAATCTAAGCCTTTAGAACTGAAATGAAGTATATCCTCTCCCTTAATTATAGCAAAACAACTTTTTCAATCCCTGCAGCCTCACGAATTGAAACTTTTGTCTTCTATAATTAACATTGCTAACTTGAAACACTAACAATAATTATCATGCTCCCACTAACATGATGATTATTAGCATAACACTTATGCTCCCACTAGCTTTGACATGTACTCAGAAATCAGCTGGACTTCTAGAAATCAATACTTTATTGACTTTCTTACCAAAGTTCAGATTTCTGATACGAGATGCTTTGATAAAACTTTATCAAAATCATACACCTTTCCTTAGATAGCATGCATGTGTGTCTAAACAATTTCAGAACTATGAAAAGGGATGCCGTAATCATAGTCTCAATTGTTTAGACCTTTTGCCATCTGCTTCAAATCTACTTGGTGGAAGTGTTTCCTCACCATCATTTTCATGAATCAGAGAGAAACCTTATGACCCTTAGATTTTATGGTGTATGTGTTCTTATCCATGTGAATCGTCAAAACCATAGTCACAAGACAAGGATAATGACAAATCCAAACTCATATGGACTAAACTTATGCAATCTTAACTTCTTGCCACCTGGCAGTACAGGGCCTGCCATTGCTTCGAAGTTGTTATGCAACCAATTGAGAACTTTCAGAACTCCTATGCAAAGCCAACTTTAACTGGAATGGGCACAGAATATGTCAACACGATAGGTTATAAACCTCAAGTCGTGTGCTAGTGAAGAACCTCAGGTTTTATTCTTGATTAGTTCTTGAAATTCTTTTTAGGATCTTTAAGACTCCCACTATCCTCTTGACATATAAGACTATCTTGCCAAATATTCAAGAGATAGTGCGGATTCTTTATCAAGACAAACACTTCACACAATTGGCCTTAGTTGGTCTTTGTTTTATCCAAAACATCACAACTTACCAATTTCAAATGTACAAGAGTAGGACACTTTTACTCTTACATTTGACAAGTGTTTTAAACCTTTCTTTAAGATATGTCACTCAAGTTACAATCTTGGAGTATGACTCTAAGAATTGTTTTGGAATGAAGTATGACTCATCTTCCTGATCTAACCATTTCAACAATTCATGACTCCTCTTCTTAGTCATAAGAATGCACTAAGATGACCTTTAGAGGACTAATTGTGATATGATTTCTAAATCATTAAGATGATCACAAACATGATACTAAAGTACTCTCCCATCTTTTCAGATTTGAGAAACTTTTATCTTTCTGCCTAATTTGATTCTTCCCATTCGTTCTGCCATACATTGAGACTTTTCCAATGTTTCAGAATTATACTTAAACTTGTAAGTATAACCATATTTACTAAACTTTAGTAAATCAAATAGTCTTAACGAGCTTTGTGGTGGACATGACCAGTGCACAAGAATGTGTACTCGATCCCTTTAGTCCTTCACTTGACTCACACATCCATGTGAACAAGTAATTAGTCTTGATTTTCCAATGCTTGAAAGTTCTCATTCATCATACTATTCAACTTGCATGATTCCAAGTTTCGGTCCAATTGAAACTTGGGTGATGAGGAACTTTCCTGATTTGGTAAATTTAGACACTACCACAAATAAAAGAATCAAATCCATTTTCCAATATTGCTGTCAGTGGAATCATATAAGCAACAATTTTCCACAAATGCCATTGTAAGGATACTTCAAATAAATAAAATTAAACAATTTTCTTTATTTTAAAACTTTGCGGAAAAACTTATCCTTACAATCCACATGGAAAATTGTTGTTATCTATTCCTTAGCAATATATCATAACTTCTTAAGCAACTGCTCAAAATTCTGATGCGATCGAAATCCACCTTCGCGATCAGAATCAGCATATACTTCCTTTAAGATTTCTCTCTATTCTTTGATTCTTAAAACATCAACATGTGACCCAGTCACATCATGTAATGAGGATCTCAGAATAGAACTTAACAGAGTTAGATAATGGGCTCTACCTGATGTAGAGTCAAACTTATTGATTTTAACATCCTTAGGTAAAATTGGCAGCTTTGCAATCAACGCCCCTTCCTTTGGCAAAATAAACATATGGACCCTTTGGTAATGGGACTATCTCAGACTTAGCATTTCTCTTTACCATTTGGTCAACCGGGTTGACTATGGCCAATCCCTTTCCATTGGGAAGAGAATGCTTTTTCTGTATTTCCAGTGTCACCATTGTCACTGTCCATAAAGTTTTTGGAAAGTTGATCTTCTAATCAAATTTGCTTTACTATCGTTCCAAATCATTGCTGATTCAGCAGCACCAAGCAAATAGATATGATCATTAAGGTTCATGTCATAGTCTGTTTCATAGTAGTCCCAAAGGAACTCACTATGTGACTTAGAAAGTGATTGAACATCCAACTTTCTCAAGACTTTGACACCCAACTCTCCCGGCTTGTCAATATGTGACTTCATCTCTAAGATGTGATCACACATAGACCTTGCTTGCCATTAGGGCTTGAGTGACCTTGAACTTGTGGGTTAGGGAGAATAATTGGAGGAGGTGGAGGAAGAGAAGTATGACTTCCATGAGCCAAACTCGGGAAGTCATATTCATTAGGAAAGCTTGGTTTGGGAAGATCATTGTTGTCTAAACCAGACATCAACAATGGGAGAAATTCACGTAAAGTTGATTTAAGTCCTTAATATAACACCCAATATGATATATTAAGGCTAGGACCCAACAAACTATTTTATAACTTGGAAGAGGGATGCCGTAATCCGAGTTATAAAATAGTTGAAGGTAGGTAAATGACGATTTACCAATTTCCACCATGAAAAACGAAATAATTTAATTAGGTTTTTAATTGGATTTGAAATTCCTAGTGTTGGATAAGATGTTTAAGTCCATAACTTATTTGGTATATACTTGACCCGACCCGGCATGGTCCATTTGGGTTGCACTTCACCCAAACTAGTTATGGATAATTTTATGAGAGTTGTATACTTACGATTTATTAATATATTATAAGTTATAATATATTAATATAAAGTCATGTTACTTAATTAGTTTTAATCTTGAATTAATTATGAATTAATTTAGTGATTAAAAGGAAGACTAATTAAATCATGGGCTATTATATTTATATGGTGTGGGCTAACACTCATTTGGGAATGGGCTAAGCTTATATGGAAGTCCATGGATGATCCATGGAGCTTTTACCCATGGATCCTTGGAAGAGGAAAAGACATGGGTTATTAGGGTTTCACCCTAACCATGTACACTATATAAACAAGCTTATGTTGCATGAAAAACACCCTAATGTGTGTGTAAGTGTGGTGGCCAAAATCAAGAGTTAGTATACTCTCTCATACATTTTCCAAGTTTGTGGTGATTTGTGATTTCTATTTGAGGCATTCACATTATTGGTGCTTGGCTCTCAAACTCCAAGGAATCAATAATCAACAAAAGGTATGTAATTCATCTAGTTCTTTTATGGTTAAAAGTACCCCATGCCATGCTAGATAGGTTATAAACCTTGGAAAATAATATTTTGCATGTATCTTAGACAAACATAGATCCAAGGTTTAATAGGGTTGCATGTACACTTAGGAAGTGTTAGAATGCTCAAAACCCAACAGTGGTATCAGAGCCTAGGCTTGTTTGTTTGATACTTGATGCAAAATAGTGAAAAAAAAGTCGAATTTTTTGCTGTCTGCCTGATGAACTCGCCGAGTCCATGGGGGGACTCGCCGAGTTCATGAGTAAACTCATCCTACTCGGCGAGTAGGTTCGTGCACTCGGCGAGTAGGAGCCTCAGAATGCAGATTTTCGACTTTTGCTGCTGGAAATGGACTAGAAACATTACCCTAAACTGTTTTGGTGTTTTAAAACTTGTTTTTGGTTGGTGTAATGGTTGTTCTAATCCATTTACAATAGCATATATCAAAATTTCATGCTTTGTATGTGTTCATATAATTTTTGAAACTTTGATAATCATGTTCATGTTCTTATGAATTTAGAAGATGATAGGAATTATTTGCTGAATTGTTTAGGATTAATTCTTGATCATTTATGTGTTTTAATGGAGTCCATAATTTGTCCTCAAGTTATGGATATCCAAAGGACACTTCTTTTAAACACACACTTAAAACACATAAGTTACATGGAAATGAAGAGTCTTCATTTTTATGAACCTTTAATTCATAAGTTATGAAATGAAAGGTTTTAAATAGTTTCAAAACTTGTCCTCAAGTTTTGGAATTTGTAAAGTTACACACACTTTAATATACTTTAATTCCAAACCCTTAGAGTTTTAAAAGTTAAAATTCAACCCTTATACTATTTATAACATTAATGGTTAATTATTATATATATGTATAAGATCAAAGTCGTCTTACCGCTAGTACGCCTCATTCACGAAGCCAGTCTATAAGGTGGGTATAAGGTTGTTGCCTATAAAATGGCAACTTAATGGGTGTCCACTCTCACCCACCGCTTGCTTGACTGGTGGAGGGTCGTTAGCCGAACGGGTAGGACAAGGACTTATAAATTCTCATTAAAAGTATGATGAATATTATAAAGTAACTAAACCTTTTATAAATTCCCAATCTTAGTTACTTTAGGAAAATGTGAATATGGTGCTAACCCATGAAATTCACACTTTGTACCTTACCAAGTCGTTGGTGGAGCGTGTGTGGTTAACCGGCACACTAACTTGGACTAGTAAGGATCACAAAGGGTGACTTAATGTTTATCATAGATCGGTGGAGCGTGTGTGGTTAACCGGCACATTGATTAGGTGATAATATTAAGGGTACCAAGTGAATTTGCATGGTTATTCACACCTTGTTTTGTGATCCTCGGCATCCCAGTCACAAAACTTGAAGGGCACAATCGAGATTGAAACATGCCATTGAAAAGTTCAATGAATCTCAAAAGAATCTAGGAATTTCAAAAACCAATTAAACCTACTAATTCATTTCGTTTTCATGGTGGAAATTGGTGAATCGTCATTCACCTACCTTCAAATATATTATAGCTTAGATTACGGCATCCCTCTTCTAAGTTATAATATATTGTGTTGGATCCTAGCCTTAATATTACATCTGGGTGTACTATTAAGGATTCGATATATCTAATCTAAACTTGTTTTCTTCTTTTCAGATGTCTTCCAACAACAAAGCTTCGGGCTCTAACCCTACTGGCTCCTTTTCCCTCATGAACCTTTGTGGGAGGGTCATCTTTGATGGTTCCAACTTCATGGATTGGATCCGGAATATCAGGATGGTTACTCGTTACGAGGACAAGGAATATGTCCTCGATAAGGAGCTAAATGAGCTTGATGAGTCCACTGCTACTCCTGAGGAGGTCGCTTAGTATCAGGCACATGAAAGAGATGCCACCAAGGTGGCATTCATCATGATGGCCACCATGACAGCTGAACTCCAAAAGTCCTATGAGGACTATTACCCTTTTGAGATGCATCAAGATCTGATGGAAAGGTACCATCAGAGTGCTCGTCAAGAGTGGTATGAAATAATCTCCTCCATGATCACTACCCGTATGAAGGATAGCGAACCAATCACGAGCCACATGCAGAAAATCCAAAGGTATGTGGACCGTCTAATGAAACTGAATGTGAACTTCCCTGAGGAGTTGGCAATTGATATCATTTTACACTCCTTGCCATCGTATTATGATCAATTTCGTATGACATACCACATGAACAAGGAGGAAGTCACACTCAGTAAGCTTCAAGGACTTCTGAAGACTGCCGAAAGTGGTCTTAAGAGTAAGTCGGTTGCTACTCCTACTCCTACTACTACCCCTGTTTTGGCTATCGGGCAAGGCAAAGGGAAGAAGAGGAAGCACCCTTCGAAGGGTACCAAGGGAAAGTCCCTTGAAGGCTCCTCATCTGGAACCAAAGGTGGTTCTATCACTCCTTCTGCCATCCCTAAGGATGCTGAATGCTTCTACTGTCAAAATAAGGGGCACTGGAATCGAAACTGCCCAAAGTACTTGCAGGATGTCAAGGATGGGAAAGTGAAACCATCCCATGCAGGTATTTACACTATATTGTCTAATAACTCACCATATTCTAATTCTTAGGTTCTTGATACAGGTTGTGGTATTCACATCTGTTGTGACTTGCAGGGCCTAAGAAGAAGTGAGGATGTGGAGCACGGAAAGATAAACTTAATCATGGGGAACAAGAAGGTTGCACCTGTTACCAAGATTGGAGTTTATACTTTGTTGCTAGATAGTGGGTTAAAGTTAGATTTGAATAAATGTGTGTACTCGTCTGAAATGGCGAGGAATATTATTTCCTTTCATGCTTTGTACAAACAAGGTTTTACCTTTTCTTTTGATAATGAAGTTGGTAGTATTAATGCTTTCTTTAATAATGTTCTTTATTTTAAAGCATTACCTTGTGATGGTGTGTATGAAGCTGTATCGGTTGTAGATAATTTAGGAAATAATGTATTATGTATTGATTCTTCTACTAGCTTGGATAAAGCATCTTTGTGGCATTGTCGTCTTGGACATGTAAGCAAGAAACGCATAGGCCAGCTCCAAAAGGATGGAGTCTTGGAGTCGTTCGACCTCAAGTCGGATGATAGTTGTGAGTCTTGTCTACTTGGAAAAATGACAAAATCACCCTTCACTGGTACTTGTGCAAGGGGTGAGGGTTTGTTGGACCTTTTACATACTGATGTATGTGGACCATTCAAAACCGCCACAAGGGATGCTAATCGCTATTATGTGACTTTTATTGATGATTTTAGTAGATATGGTTATGTCTACTTAATCAAACATAAGTCAGAAACTTTTGAAAGGTTTAAAGAGTTTAAACAGGAAGTAGAAAATCAATTGGGCAGGAACATTAAGATGCTTCGATCCGATCGAGGTGGTGAGTATCTTAGTACTGAGTTCCTCGACTATCTTAAGGAGTGTGGGATTGTCTCACAATTGACACCTCCCAGGACACCACAGCTGAATGGTGTAGCTGAGAGGCGCAATCGAACTTTGTTGGACATGGTTCGCTCTATGATGAGTCGAGCTTCGCTACCAATCTCTTTTTGGGGGTATGCCTTAGAGACTGCCGCCCACATCCTTAATCTAGTCCCTACAAAGAAGGTTGCCAAAACACCTCATGAAATGTGGACTGGGAAAGTTCCCAATTTGGATCATATCAAGATTTGGGGTTGCGAGGCTTTCGTGAGGCGTGAAACTCATGACAAGCTCGAACCTCGAAGTGAAAGGTGTATTTTCATCGGCTACCCACAAAAATCCTTTGGTTACCTCTTCTACAGACCCAGTGAGAATGTGGTCTTTGTGGCTAGGAGAGGGGTCTTTCTAGAGAGAGAATTTATAAACCAAGGAGACAATGGGAGGCAAATTGACCTTGAAGAAATTCAAGACTCAATTGGTGAAGAAACCTCAGACACTAGCAATCAACTTGAGGAGGAAATTCCTGTTGATCCAGCTGACGAGTCTATACTTCCGAGGCGTTCCACAAGGGTTAGGAACACACCTGAGTTTTATTATGGATTTCATATTACTACGGAAGGTGATACATTTATCAGTGACAGTACACTGGTAAATCTGGATGAACCTAACAGTGTTAAGGAAGCCATGGCAGGCCTAGAGTCTACTAAATGGAAGGAGGCTATGGACAGCGAGATACAGTCCATGTATGACAATCAAGTTTGGAACTTGGTTGACAATGTACCAGGCCGTAAGACAGTCGGGTGCAAACGGATCTTCAAGAAGAAGACCGACATGGATGGGAAGGTGCACACTTATAAGGCTCGACTGGTTGCGAAGGGGTTTACTCAGACTCAGGGTATTGATTATGATGAAACCTTTTCACCAGTAGCAAAGATTAAGTCTATTAGGGTTATGCTAGCCATTGCTGCATTTCATGATTATGAAATATGGCAAATGGATGTCAAAACCGCTTTCCTTAACGGAAAGTTGGCTGAGGATGTTTACATGAATCAGCCAGAAGGTTTTGTCAGTGCAGAGTACCCCAATAGAGTGTGCAAGCTTGAGAAATCCATTTATGGATTGAAACAAGCATCTCGAAGTTGGAATCTTTGTTTCGATGAGAAGGTCAAAGAGTTTGGTTTCTCAAGAAGTGAAGATGAGTCATGCGTGTATGTCAGAGCTAGTAGGAGTATAGTTAGCTTTTTGGTACTGTATGTGGATGACATACTACTCATAGGAAATGACATCCCAACCTTGCAGGAGGTTAAGTCCTGGCTTGGGAAGTGCTTTGCTATGAAGGACCTTGGAGAAGCTACCTATATCCTAGGGATAAGGATATTAAGAGAGAGGAGTAAAAGACTAATTGGACTTAGTCAGAGTATCTACTTGGATAAGGTGTTGAAAAGGTTCAACATGCAGAATTCCAAGAAAGGAGAATTGTCGATCCAAAGCAATGCCAAACTGAGCAAGGCTCAGAGCCCGAGTACAGAAGATGAGATAGCTGAGATGAGTCGATTACCTTATGCTTCCGATGTTGGTTCGATCATGTATGCTATGACTTGTACCCGTCCTGATGTGGCCTTCGCTTTGAGCATGGTCAGCAGATATCAGGGGAACCCTGGCAAGGCTCATTGGACTGCGGTAAAGAATATTCTCAAGTACCTGCGGAGGACTAAGGATTGGATCCTTACCCTTGGTGGGAGTGATGACTTGAGAGTAGTAGGGTATAGTGATGCTAGCTTTCAGACTGATAGGGATAACTTCCGCTCTCAGTCGGGCTGGGTCTTTACCTTAAATGGAGGGGCAATCACTTGGAAGAGTTCCAAACAGGAGACTGTAGCTGATTCGACTTGTGAATCAGAGTACATAGCAGCGAGTGAAGCGGCAAAGAAGGCGATATGGCTGAGGAACTTCATCGGAGACCTTGGAGTTGTACCAGCTATTAAGGAGCCTATGGAGATTTTCTATGACAGCAATAGTACGGTTGCCTTAGCCAAGGAACCAAGAGATCATGGCAGATCCCGACACATTGACAGAAAATATCACTTCATAAGACACAAGATAGAAGAGGGACTCCTCGTGGCAAAGAGGGTATCGTCAGATGAGAACCCTGCGGATCCCCTTACGAAGGGACTGACGAGGGTGAAGCATTTGCAGCATGCGAGGCGCATCGGGCTGAGGGACGATATTAGTTTTACAGATTAGATAGCCTTTTCTGAAACTTGTAAAATGTAATCGACGTTTGATGATGAATAAAATTTGTGATTTATTTATGAGTAAAGTGTTGCTATCATTGTCAATTATTTACTATTGTTTCAGTTTTGCATGTTTTGACTTCCAGAATAAATAATTTATTCAAACTCTCCACAGTCGGTCATATGTCGGAAGTAGGTATGAATCAAGACTGTCATGAATTGGGATTGTAGATGACTAAAGGTGTTTAGCCATAGCAATGGTTGCTACAACATTCATGAGTACTCATAAGTTATGAGTATTGGAATAAACCCACGCTCACTTGTATCACTTCATGGAATTTATCTCGAGTGATCGTGAGACGGTAATATCATATAAGTCTTCAAACCTAGAGATATGAGTTGTTACCTATGAGTTGGTTATGCATTGATTGCACGTAAACGCATCAGTAACTTGATGTTATAAAACGTGCCTTTGTGTGCAATTCAATAAGTAGTAGAACAAGCATATGAGTCGAAGTTTATCTGCTCCTTCTAGAAATAGAAGCGATATCTGGGCCCCTCGATGATTTTGTGTTGACCCATGTACCGGGCCCGGTCAGAACTAAATTGATGTGTTCAGTTAAGTTCTTTGTCAAACAAATCGGAAATCGAGAAACAACTGCTAGACAATAAGTAAGACATTGTTCCATGTATTTGTCCGGCTGATATCATGAGAGCAGAGGATTATATGATCACTTATCTAAAATGGCGCTTCATAGTTCACAAGAGTTTTCGAGAGCTACGATTGCCGGTTGGTTCCTGAAGTAATATAGGCAAATACAGTTATTAGACTTATCCAAGTGGGAGTCTGTTGGATAAGATGTATAAGTCCATAACTTATTTGGTATATACTTGACCCGACCCGGCATGGTCCATTTGGGTTGCACTTCACCCAAACTAGTTATGGATAATTTTATGAGAGTTGTATACTTACGATTTATTAATATATTATAAGGTATAATATATTAATATAAAGTCATGTTACTTAATTAGTTTTAATCTTGAATTAATTATGAATTAATTTAGTGATTAAAAGGAAGACTAGTTAAATCATGGGCTATTATATTTATATGGTGTGGGCTAACACTCATTTGGGAATGGGCTAAGCTTATTTGGAAGTCCATGGATGATCCATGGAGCTTTTACCCATGGATCCTTGGAAGAGGAAAAGACATGGGTTATTAGGGTTTCACCCTAACCATGTACACTATATAAACAAGCTTATGTTGCATGAAAAACACCCTAATGTGTGTGTAAGTGTGGTGGCCAAAATCAAGAGTTAGTATACTCTCTCATACATTTTCCAAGTTTGTGGTGATTTGTGATTTCCATTTGAGGCATTCACATTATTGGTGCTTGGCTCTCAAACTCCAAGGAATCAACAATCAACAAAAGGTATGTAATTCATCTAGTTCTTTTATGGTTAAAAGTACCCCATGCCATGCTAGATAGGTTATAAACCTTGGAAAATAATATTTTGCATGTATCTTAGACAAACATAGATCCAAGGTTTAATAGGGTTGCATGTACACTTAGGAAGTGTTAGAATGCTCAAAACCCAACACCTAGATCTTTTGAGATTCATTGAACTTTTCAATGGCATGTTTCAATCTCGAGTGTGCCCTTCAGGTTTTGTGACTGGGATGCCGAGGATCACAAAACAAGGTGTGAAGTAACCATGCAAATATACTTGGTACCCTTAATATTTACCCCTCAATCGATGTGCCGGTTAACCACACGAGCTCCACCGATACTATTATAAATATTAAGTTACCCTTTGCCTACTTTGTTAAATCTAGGTTAGTGTGCCGGTTAACCACACACGCTCCACTAACGGTTTAAACAAAGTGCAAAGTGTAATTTCATGGATTATCACCTTATTCACATTTTCCTAAATAACTATGATTGGGAATTAATAAAAGGTTTAGTTACTTAGTATTTATCAGTAATACTTTTAATGAAGGGAGAATTATAGTCCTTGTCCTACCTGTTCGGTTAACGACCCTCCACCAGTCAAGGAAGCGGTGAGTGAGAGTGGACACCCATTAAACTGCCATTTTATAGGCAGTAACCTTATACCCCCCTTATAGACCGGCTTCGTGAATGAGGCCTACTAATGGTAAGACGACTTGCTCTTATACATATAATATATTAAACTTTTAATATTATAATAGTATAAGGGTGTATTTTAGACATTTAAAATACTTGGTGGTTTAATCTATTAATTAAACTAGACTTTTAATTTAATTAAACTCAAACCATATATTTATGGATTTAATAATACTCTTTTAATTAAACGCTTTAATTAACTATTAATAAAGTCCATAAGAGTTAATTTGAACTATTCAACAAAACATCATAATTCCAATTATTAAACTCAAAATTAAAACCATTTAATTAATTGTTTAAGTTATGAACCTAAGAGTTTTAGAATTCAATTCTTTTTTTCATAAAAAACTTTTCTCAAATTCCAAAACTTGAGGGCAAGTTTTGTAATTCTTGAAAACCTTTGGATTCCATAACTTATGGAATTAATGGTGTTTTATGATGAAACTTTCCATGTTCCATAACTTAAGAACAAGTTATGGAATTCAATAAAACATTAACACCAAATTTTGTAACTCTATAAAAACTTTGAATCAAATTTTTTTAAAAAAAAAAAAAAACTTTCATATCCATAACTTATGGAAGTTTCAAAAACCCTTAAGATCACAACTTTAAAAAAACTTTTGAGCTCCAAAATTTTATGACAAAATATGTAACTCCTTAAAACATTTAGATCAAACTTTTAAAACTAATAAAATAATCATATCATTTTATCTTTTACTAAATTTAACCTAATTCAACTCATATAACAAATGATTCAAATTTTACAAATAATTCGTTTTTCACAAAACAAGTAATTATCTTAAAATTTGACAAACGTCATTTTTTTCCCTTTTTTTTTCAACTTGAAAATAAAACATTTGCATCAATATAACAGAAAACAACCCATGGCTTTGATACCACTGTTGGGTTTTGAGCATTCTAACACTCCTATGGTGTACATGCAACCCTATAAACCTTGGATCTATGTTTTCTCTATTATACATGCAAATATTAACTATTCCAAGGTTTCATCCTAACTAGCATATAATGAAGCACCTATACTACAAAGTTCTAGTTAGATGACATACCTTTTGATGTAGCTTGATGTCTTCAAGCTTTAAGAGCTTAGCCCCAATAGTGTGGAAGCCTCAAATGGAATCACAAATCACCAAAACACATTGGAAGAACTTGAGAGAATATGTATGCACACTAAAATCGGCCCACTCTTATTTTCACACACTTGTGCCAATTTTATGAGCCAAGGACCCCTTTATATATTATGGAGGATTAGGGTTACATCCATGTAAACCCTAATACCCATGACCTTTCATTTACATAGGATCCATGGGTTAAAAGCTCCATGGACCATCCATGAAAGCTTAGCCCAACCTAAATGAACTTGGCCCATTCCATATATATAAGAGTCCATATTTAATTAGTTCTTTTTGATCACTTAATTAATTCTAAATTAATTCTTGATCAATACTAATTAAATAATATGATTCCATATTAATATATTAGAACTTATAATATATTAATATAAATCATAAATATACTATTCTCAAAAGACTATCCATATAAATTGTGCCGGTGAAGTGCAACCTAAATGGACCATGCCGGGTCGGGTCAAGTACATACCAAATATAGTTATGGACTTAGACATTAATCCAACAGTAAAGACTTGTAAAATATTGTTTGTTCTTCAACTTGGTGAATACAATTCGAAAATATGAGCAAAGATGGGAAAAAACTCATAGAAATCTCTTTTCTCCCCAACTTTCTGAATGATCCAACAAAGATGGATCTGATAAAATATTTTAACTTGAGAATTGCTCAAATAAACTAAAATAAGGCATATTTAGATATCTGAGCAAAAACAAGGTAGATCTAACGATCCGAGCAAAAAACTAAACAGGTCTAAAGATCTGAGCAAAAAACTAAACAGATCTGAAAGATCTTGGCGAAACCAAATCGATCTGAACAGATCTTGGTAGAAACCAAATGGATTTGAACCAAATGGTGGGTAGAAATGAACAGATCTGAACAAATCTTAGATGAAAACACATCAGATCTGAACAAATCTGGTTAAAATCGAGCTTGAAACCAACTCAGGCTTTTGCTACTTGCTCGAATCCGGGATGGCGCCAAATGATGCGACATCGACCTCCGGCGAGTCTTCTTCTGGTCTTCTGCTGTGGCGGAGATCTGGATATCACAGTGCAAAGTCGTTAGAGCCACCCCAGGGACTGTACCCCGGGAGCGGACTCCGACGGTCAAGTTAGATCAGCTAGCAGATCTGAGATGACTCTCTTTAGCTAGGGAGGACCATCTTGGTGCTGGTGGTGGTGTATAGTGTCTGACGGCGGCGGGTGGCGGCTGAGCCACCCGACCGGAGTGTAGTGGCGGCTGAGCCATGGGGAAGTCTAGTGGTGGTCGAACCACTTGGGAAAGAGTCCTCCTTCAAGGGTTTTCAAACTAAGGAGATGGTAAAATCGTTTTCAAAAAGTAATTTAAAAAGGGTTTTCAAAAGGAAATAAGAAGATGAGAGTGCAACGCGCGTGATCAGCCGAGCCAAGTAAGTAGTTCCTCAATAAGTTAGACATGCTATACTGATATTTGAACTTGTTGATTGCATGAAACTTGCTATGTGTATGCTTCTAAAATTGTATACGGTTAGGAGCTTATAGCCTCATAATGATTAATTTGGCCTTATTTCCTGTTCCTTGTCTAGTTGTGGTCCTAGGGTAGAATCTTTTATTCGAAAGTCTATTTGATCCTTTTCTGTGTATAATTTACATGCATAAAGGCAACCTGTCGGGATTGGGTTGATGGATGTGATTAGAATAGATCTTAGGACGGCCTGAGATTCGATATATGCGGTAGTTTATGGAATATGGTTTAGTTTTGGGACAATTTGAGGTTGTCAGATAGGGCATCGGGAAAGGTACAGGTAGGTGTGGAAGGTAGTATTGGGCCCGTACTACTGAAAGCATGGGACCTGTACTCGAACCAATGTTAGATCTGACGATTTCAAGGAGGACCGATGTAGGAAGATCCCTTATATGGAAATCCTGATCATTGTGATTTATGATATTTCAGTTCAGCATAGTGATGACACGATTTGGAGCAGGAGGATTAGGATCGGGGTCTGGATCTGGGGCGGGGTCAGGGGACACTACTGACGTCATCGATGGGAGGTTGCGCGAACTCATTGCAGCCGAGGTTACCAAGGGCATCCTTGACGCGACCCCACTCATTTTCGGGACGGTTAAGGAGGGTATGATGGAGATTATGGATGAGAGACTTAGATCCTTCAGGGCCGAGTTGGCGTCGGGTCATATTGAGGCCCGAACTCCTTCGTTTCGGGAGTTCAAGGCGTGTGGGGCGCCAGAGTTTTTCGGGGTCAGGGACCCCATTGTTAGCCGACGCTGGGTAGCGGATATCGAGAACGCCCAGCGCACGAGTTCCTGCCCGGATGCGTCAAAGGTTGGGTTCGCTTCGTGTATGTTGAGGGATAGGGCCCGCGATTGGTGGGGCGAGATTACTAGCCAGGTGGGGCCAGCCGGAGTAGTTGAGATGACGTGGGTCGAGTTTGTTCGGCGATTTGATTTGGAGTTTGCACCACCTATCGAGGTGCAACAACTTGTCAGGGAGTTTCATGACCTTCAACAGACCACCGAGACCATGGCGGAGATCACCGCCAAGTTTCGGGAGCGAGCGTTGTTGATTCCACAGTACGCTACGGATGAGGATATGAGGTGGACGAGATATCATTCCATGCTGAGGGATGATATCCGGGAGTGTGTGAGCTTTACAGGGTGTAAAACCCTGAATTAGATGGTGGAGAAGGCCCGTGAGAGGGAGATGGAGTTGGAGTCCCGCACGAAGCGGAAGACTGAGCAGGTACAGGCAGCAGGGGCTCGGGCTAAGAAGCCTAAGACCTCTGATTCTTCGGGTAGGGGCCAGCAGGGCTGGGGCCGGTGTGCCAAGTGCGGGAGGTTTCATAGTGGGGCTTGTCGGACAACCGGGATATCAGGATGTTACTCTTGTGGCCAGCAGGGCCACCTGAGTAAGGATTGCCCCAAGAAGGGCTTGATATGTTTCCACTGCAACCAGACTGGCCATAAAAAGGCCGATTGTCCGAGGTTGCAAGGAGGAGGAGGAGCAGTGGTGGCGCCCGCGCCCGCCACAATGAGGATCACAGATGGCCGCCCTGCTAAGGCGGATGTCCCGACAGTGAAGAGCCGTGCTTTTCAGCTGACTACCGAGGAGGGTCGGGCAGCGCCAGACGTCGTGGCTGGTATGTGTTTATTCTTCTTTGCCATACGTTTGTTAAATGCTTATATGTATGTATTATGTTTTGTATAGGGACCTTTTTGGTCAATGGTATGTCAGCTCATGTTTTGTTTGATTCGGGTGCTACCCAATCGTTCGTATCTCTTGCACTTAGCAAGAAGTTCGGAGACGCTCGAGGGACCTTGGACTCCCCGATCGAGGTGGAGATTGCAGACGACCACACCGTTAGTGCCACGAGAGTATATCGGGACTGTGTACTGAATGTATTAGGCGAGAGGTTCCGTGTTGATCTAGTTCCGATACCATTGCAAGGGTTGAAGGTGATTGTCGGGATGGAGTGGTTGGGGGCCCACGGGGCCATGATCGATTGTGAGTGCCAGTTGGTTAGGGTTCAAACCCCAAGTGGGGGAGAACTGGTTATTCAGGGTGAGAGGGCTTCGCAGGGACCGACCCTCTGTTCGGCAGCGAGGGCTAGGAGGTTTTTACAGCAGGGTTGCACAGGATTTCTGGCTTATGTCTCAGATACGAGGGTGGAGACCGTGACGGATGTGGGCAGTGTGCCGGTGGTGTAGGATTTTCGGGACGTCTTCCCCGAAGAATTACTAGGAGTGCCTCCGGAGAGGCAGGTGGATTTGCGCATTGACTTGGTGCCGGGTGCCGCTCCGATAGCAAAGGCACCCTACCGGTTGGCACCGCCGGAGATGCAAGAGCTATCTACGCAGCTTCAGGAGCTGCTAGACCGAGGGTTCATTCGTCCGAGCAGTTCCCCGTGGGGAGCACCGATCCTTTTCGTGAAAAAGAAGGACGGATCGCACATGTTGTGCATTGATTATAGAGAGCTGAACAAGCTGACGGTGAAAAACCGCTATCCTTTGCCAAGGATCGATGATTTATTTGATCAGCTTCAGGGTGCATTTTGGTTCTCCAAGATTGACCTTCGGTCTGGGTATCATCAGATGAGGATATACCGAAGACAGCTTTGAAGGGCCCACACATATTATGAGTTCGTGGTGATGCCATTTGGGCTCACCAATGCCCCGACAACATTCATGGATCTCGTGAACAGGGTATGCAGACCGATGCTGGATCGGTCGGTAATTGTTTTTATTGATGATATCCTGGTCTATTCTAAGACCAGAGAGTAGCATGAGCAACATCTGAGGGAAGTATTAGAGACCCTGAGGGCGGAGAAACTTTATGCGAAGTTCTCCAAGTGTGATTTCTGGCTGCGGGAAGTACAGTTCTTGGGGCATGTCATCAATCAGGAGGGTATTTTGGTTGATCCAGCCAAGGTGGAGGCTGTGATGCGGTGGGAAGTACCAAGGAATGCATCAGAGATTCGTAGTTTCTTGGGTTTAGCGGGCTACTATCGGAGATTTATCTAGGATTTCTCCAAGATTGTCGTGCCACTGACCTGCTTGACCAAGAAAAATGTAACTTTTCCGTGGGGTGCGGACCAGCAGATGGCTTTTGAGACCCTGAGGCGGAGGCTATGCGAGGCTCCAGTCCTAGTACTGCCTGAGGGGTTGGATGATTTAGTGGTATACTGTGATGCATCGATATCAGGGTTGGGTACAGTGTTGATGCAGAGGGGGCATGTGATTGCTTATGCCTCAAGGCAGTTGAAGCCTCATGAGGCAAATTACCCTACGCATGACTTGGAGCTGGGGGTGGTGGTGTTTGCCCTCAAGATTTGGAGGCACTATTTGATGGGTTTTGAGCATTCTAACACTTCCTAAGTGTACATGCAACCCTAATAACCTTGAATCTATGTTTTCTCTATATACATGCAAATTTCTTTTCAAGGTTATTTCCTAAATAGCATGACATGGGGATTACATAGAACATAAAACTAGTAGAAATACATACCTTGTTGTTGCTTGGATTCCTTCAAGACTTTGTGAGCCTAGCACCCCAAATGTTGTGCCTCAAATGCTTCACACAACACCACAAGACTTGGAATAACTTGAGAGAATACTTCTTACACTTGAAAATCGGTTATGCCCTCACTAGAAAAACTAGGTCACGATTTTGCTAGCCATAGGGTTCCTTTTATAGTGTTGTCACAATTAGGGTTTACATATGAATGCCCTTAATTGTCATGACTCTTGATTTCTCATGACCCATGGGTTTGTAACTCCCATGGACTATCCATGGAGCTCCATATGGTTATAACCAAACCCATAAACCATGGATCATTAATCCACCATAAAAGAATTGATGATTGTCATAATCAACCCTATATATTTAATTAGTCTCACTTTGATCACCAAATTAATACTAGATTAATACTTGATCAATACTAATTAAATAATACTATTATTAATATATTAGAACTTATAATATATTAATAATCATAAGTGCCTTATTCTCTCATCTAGTCTATCCAAGTATTGCAATGTCATGCAACCCAAATGGACCATGCCGGGTCGGGTCAAGTACATACCAAATAAAGTTATGGACTTAGACACTATATCCAACAGTCTCCCACTCGGATAAGTCTAATAACTATATTTGCAAATATGACTTCAAAATCCGACTAGCAATCGTGGCTCTTTCAAAGTCTCTCGGAACTGAGATGATGATGATACGCCATTTAAGATAAGTGATCATATAATCCTCTGTTCTCATGACATCAGCCGGACAAACACATGGAACATGGTCCTACTTATTGTCCAGCATTTGTTTCTCGATCTCTGATTTGTTTCGACATAGAACTAAATTGAACACATCAATTAGGTTCTGACCGGGCCCGGTACATAGGTCAAAACCAAATCATCGAGGGGTTAGATATCGCTTCTATTTCTAGAAGGAACATATAAACTTCGACTGATATGCTTGTACTAACTACTTGTTGAATTATTCACAAAGGCACGTTTTATGACATCGAGTTACCAATGCGTTTTCATGCAATCAATGAATAACCAACTCATAGTCAACAACTCATATCTCTAGGTTTGAAGATTTATATGATATTACCGTCTCACGATCACTCGAGATAAATTCCATGAAGTGATGCAAGTGAGCGTGGGTTGGATCCAATACTCAGCCCTTATGAGTACTCATGAATGTTGTAGCAACCATTGCATTGTCCAAAGCACTTTTAGACAAATCATACAAGCCAAATTCATGACAGTCTTAAATCAATACTAACTTCCAAAGTTTGACTGACTGTGGATGGTTTGAATAATAACATAATTATTCTGGAAGTAAAAACATGCAAAATTGAAACATAGTAAACAATCAACACAAGATAGTAACACCTTACTCATAAATAAATAACAACTTTTATTTATCATCAAATGTCAATTACATTTTACAAGTTTCAGGAATCTAATTATTGAAACTAATATCATCCTTCAGCCCAATGCGCCTCGCATGCTGTAAATGCTTAACCCTGCTAAGTCCCTTCGTGAGGGGATCTGTCGGGTTCTCATCTGATGATACCCTCTTAGCCACGAGGAGTCCTTCTTCTATTCGATGTCTGATGAAATGGTATTTTCTGTCAATGTGCCTAGATCTCCCGTGATCTCTCGATTCCTTAGCCAAAGCAACCGCACTTTCGCTGTCACAGAAAATTTTCATTGGCTCCTTTATAGCTGGTACAACTCCAAGGTCTTCGATGAAGTTCTTTAGCCATATCGCCTCCTTAGCTGCTTCACTTGCTGCTATGTACTCTGATTCACAAGTAGAATCAGCTACTGTCTCCTGCTTGGAACTTTTCCAAGTAATTGCCCCTCCATTTTGGATAAAGACCCAGCCTGACTGAGAGCGGAAATTATCCCTATCAGTCTGGAAGCTAGCATCGCTATATCCTTCCACTCTCAAGTCATCACTGCCTCCGAGGGTAAGGACCCAATCCTTAGTCCTCCGCAGATACTTGAGAATGTTCTTTACCGCTGTCCAATGTGCCTTGCCAGGGTTCCCTTGATATCTACTGACCATGCTCAAAGCAAAGGCCACATCAGGGCGAGTACAAGTCATAGCATACATGATCGAGCCCACAGCGGAAGCATATGGTATATGACTCATCTCAGCTATCTCAGCCTCTGTACTCGGACTCTGAGTCTTACTCAGCTTGGCATTACCCTAGACGGGTAATTCCCCTTTCTTGGATTCTTGCATGCTGAACCTCTTCAGCACCTTATCCAAGTAAGTACTTTGACTAAGTCCAATTAGTCTCTTACTCCTATCTCTCAATATCCTTATCCCTAGGATATAGGCAGCTTCCCCAAGGTCCTTCATAGCGAAACACTTCCCAAGCCAGGACTTAACCTCCTGCAAGGTTGGGACATCGTTTCCTATGAGAAGTATGCCATCCACATACAACACCAAGAAGCTAACTATGCTCCCACTAGCCCTGACATACGCACAAGACTCATCCTCACTCCTAGAAAAGCCAAACTCTTTGACTTTCTCATCAAAGCAAAGATTCCATCTGCGAGATGCTTGTTTCAATCCATAAATGGATTTATCAAGCTTACACACTCTATTAGGGTATCTTGTATCGACAAACCCCTCTGGTTGAGCCATGTAAACATCCTCAGCCAACTTTCCATTAAGGAAAGCGGTTTTGACATCCATTTGCCATATTTCATAATCATGAAATGTAGCTATGGCTAACAATACTCTAATAGACTTAATCTTAGCTACTGGTGAGAAGGTCTCATCATAGTCAACTCCCGGAGTTTGAGTAAAGCCCTTTGCAACCAGTCGCGCTTTGTAAGTATGTACCTTCCCATCCATGTCGGTCTTCTTCTTGAAGATCCATTTGCACCCAACTGTCTTACGACCAGGTACATTGTCAACCAAGTTCCAAACTTGATTGTCATACATGGACTGAATCTCGCTGTCCATAGCCTCCTTCCATTTAGCAGACTCAGGGCCTGCCATGGCTTCCCTGTAATTATTAGGTTCATCCAAATCTATTAGTGTACTATCACTAATAAATGTATCACCTTCAGTGGTGATGTGATAACCATAATAAAAATCAGGTGTGTTCCTCACCCTAGTGGAACGTCTTGGAGGTACAGACTCATCTATCGGATCAACAGGAGTTTCCTCCTCAGGTTGGTCGATAGCATTTGAGGTTCCTTCACCACTTGACTCTTGAAGCTCTTCAAGGTCAATTTGCCTCCCACTGTCCCCTTGGCTTATGAATTCTCTCTCACGAAAGACTCCTCTTCTTGCTACAAAAACCACATTATCACTGGTTCTGTAGAAAAGGTAACCAAAGGATCTCTGTGGGTAGCCGATGAAAATACACCTCACACTTCGAGGTTCAAGCTTATCATGAGTCTCACGCCTCACGAAAGCTTCACAACCCCAAATCTTGATGTGGTCCAAATTGGGAACTTTCCCAGTCCACATCTCGTGAGGTGTTTTGGCAACCTTTTTAGTAGGGACTAGATTAAGGATATGGGCGGCAGTCTCTAAGGCATACCCCCAGAAAGAGATTGGTAACGAAGCTCGACTCATCATGGAACGAACCATATCCAACAAGGTTCGATTGCGCCTCTCAGCTACACCATTCAACTGTGGTGTTCTGGGAGGTGTCAATTGTGAGACAATCCCACATTCCTTAAGATAGTCAAGGAACTCAATGCTAAGATACTCTCCTCCCCGATCGGATCGGAGCATCTTGATGTTCCTGCCCAATTGATTCTCCACTTCCTGCTTAAACTCTTTGAATTTTTCAAAGGTTTCTGACTTATGCTTGATTAAGTAAATATATCCATATCTACTGTAATCATCAGTAAAAGTCACATAATAGCGATTAGCATCCCTTGTAGCAACTCTGAAGGGCCCACACATATCCGTGTGTACAAGGTCCAACAAACCTTCACCCCTATCACAAGTACCTGTGAAGGGTGACTTTGTCATTTTTCCAAGTAAACAAGACTCGCAACTATCATCTGACTTGAGGTCAAATGATTCCAAGACTCCAGCCTTTCGGAGTTGGCCTATGCGCTTCTTGTTAACATGTCCAAGACGACAATGCCACAAGGATGCTTTATCCAAGCTATCTGAAGAATCAATATACAACACATTATTTCCTAGATTGTCTACAACATTCACGGCTTCATATACACCATCACAAGGTAATGCTTTAAAGTAAAATACATCATTGTAATAAACATTAATAGCACCATTTTTATTATCAAATGAAAATGAAAAACCTTGTTTGTACAAGCCATGAAAAGAAATAATATTTCTCGCCATTTCGGGCGAGTAACAACACTTATTCAAATCTAACATTAACCCATTATTAAGCAATAAAGAATAAACTCCTATCTTGGTAACAGGTGATGCTTTCCTGTTGCCCATGACTAAGTTTATCTTCCCGTGCTCCACTTGCTCACTTCTTCTTAGTGCCTGCAAATCAGTACAAATATGAATACCACAACCTGTATCAAGCACCCCAAGAATTAGCATTAGATGAGTTATTAGACAATATTGTGTAAATACCTGCAAATCAGTACAAATATGAATTAGCTTTAGTAGCATCCTTTTCATGTGCAACAAACTCCGCAAACTCTTCAGGAGTAGCAGTGGCTTCATTCACAACCTTAAGCTCCCTATCGAGGACATATTCTTTGTCCTCATAGCGGGTAATCATTCTGATGTTTCTGATCCACTCATTGAAATTGGATCCATCAAAGATGACCTTACCACACAAGTTCATAAGGGAAAAGGAGCCTGTTGGGTTTGAGCCAGAAACATTGTTGGAAGACATCTGAAAGGAAAGAAAGACAAGTTTCATTAGATTAGGAATCCTTAATAATTCACCCAAATGAAATATTAAGGCTAGGATTCAACAAACTATTTATAGTTAGAAGAGGGATGTCGTAATCCATACTATAAAATATTTGAAGGTAGGTAAATGACGATTTACCAATTTCCACCATAAGAACGAAATATTTTATTATTGGGTTTTATTGGTTTTGAAACTCCTAGATCTTTTGAGATACATTGAACTTTTCAATGGCATGTTTGAATCTCGATTGTGCCCTCTCAAGTTTGTGACTGGGATGCCGAGGATCACAAACAAGGTGTGAATAACCATACAAATTGACTTGGTACCCTCAACAATATTACCTAATCGATGTGCCGGTTAACCACACACGCTCCACCGATCTATAATAAGGTCAAGTTACCCTTTGCCACTCTTACTAGTCCATGTTAGTGTGCCAGTTAACCACACACGCTCCACTAACGACTTGGTAAGGTACAAAGTGTAATTTTATGGGCTAGCACCAATTTCACATTTTCCTAAAGTAACTAAGATTGGGAATTTATAATGTATAGTTACTTTATAATTTATTATACTTTTAACGAGTATTTAAAGTCGTATCCTACCCGTTCGGCTAACGACCCTCCACCGATCAAGGAAGCGGTGGGTGAGAGTGGACACCCATTAAGTCACCATTTTATAGGCAACAACCTTATACCCCCCTTATAGACCGGCTTCGTGAATGAGGCCTACTAACGGTAAGAATGACATATTCTTATACATATCTATATAATAAAATTATAATAATAGTATAAGTGTTGATTTTTAAACTTTTTAAAAATCTAAGGTTTAATTTGGAATTAAAGTATTAAAGTGTAAGACTTTTCAAATTCCAAAACTTGAGGGCAAGATTTGAAACTATTCCAAGTCTCTTCAATCTCTTCAATTTGTAACTTATGAGTTTTAATGGTTCATAAAAAATGAAGACTCTTCATTTTATGAAACCTCTTTAGTTCTTTAATCATAATTAAAAGAAGTGACTTTTGGTTATCCATAACTTGAGGACAAGTTATGGACACCATAATAGCCATTAAGATCATGAATTAAACACACATGGAGGTTACACATAATTCCTATGATCTTCTAAACTCATATGAACACAAATTCATGTCAAGCAATTTCAAGAAAATCATATAAACATATACAATACTTGAAAATTGATAAAAGTCATGTAAAATAGGTTAACATAATCATTATCATTTTGAAAAACAGATTTTACAAGTCCAAAACAGACTGGTATAATGATCTTAATCCATTTTCAGCAACAAAACTCGAAAAAACTGCCCAGCACGCTCCTACTCGTCAAGTGCATTATTCTACTCGTCGAGTAGGATGAATTTGTTCATGGACTCGGCGAGTCCTCCCCATGGACTCGGCGAGTCCAGTCGTCAGAGTGCAGAATTTTCGATTTTTAAGCAGTTTTGCATCAAGTATATAAAAAACAATCCTAGGCTCTGATACCACTGATGAGTTTTGAGCATTCTAACACTTCCTAAGTATACATGCAACCCTAATAACCTTGAATCTATGTTTTCTCTATATACATGCAAATTTCTTTTCAAGGTTATTTCCTAACTAGCATGGCATGGGGATTACATAGAACATAAAACTAGTAGAAATACATACCTTGTTGTTGCTTGGATTCCTTCAAGACTTTGTGAGCCTAGCACCCCAAATGTTGTGCCTCAAATGCTTCACACAACACCACAAGACTTGGAATAACTTGAGAGAATACTTCTTACACTTGAAAATCGGTTATGCCCTCACTAGAAAAACTAGGTCACGATTTTGCTAGCCATAGGGTTCCTTTTATAGTGTTGTCACAATTAGGGTTTACATATGAATGCCCTTAATTGTCATGACTCTTGATTTCTCATGACCCATGGGTTTGTAACTCCCATGGACTATCCATGGAGCTCCATATGGTTATAACCAAACCCATAAACCATGGATCATTAATCCACCATAAAAGAATTGATGATTGTCATAATCAACCCTATATATTTAATTAGTCTCACTTTGATTACCAAATTAATACTAGATTAATACTTGATCAATACTAATTAAATAATACTATTATTAATATATTAGAACTTATAATATATTAATAATCATAAGTGCCTTATTCTCTCATCTAGTCTATCCAAGTATTGCAATGCCATGCAACCCAAATGGACCATGCCGGGTCGGGTCAAGTACATACCAAATAAAGTTATGGACTTAGACACTATATCCAACACTATTTGTATGGAGTACGATTCATTATTTATACCGATCACAAGAGTCTAAAGTATTTGATGGATCAGCAGAACCTCAATATGCGGCAGAGGAGATGGTTGGATGTACTGAAGGATTATGATTGCGAGATCCTATACCATCCAGGGACGGCCAACGTAGTGGCCGATGCATTAAGTCGCAAGGCGACGGGGTCCTCGATCAGGGATATTTGTATGAGGATGACTGTGAATTCACCTTTGTTGGACATGATTCGAGGGGCCCAGGTCGAGGGGGTGAAGAAAGAGAATTGGAAAATGGAGAAAATTCGGGGGCAGTATCCTTTGTTTGTTAAGGATATCCGCGGCTTGTTGACACAGTGTGGCCGTGTATGGGTTCCGGTATCAGGCGGAGTGAGACAGAGGTTACTAGAGGAGGCGCACAAGGTAAGGTTCTCTATACACCCAGGAGCTACAAAAATGTATAGGGACCTGAGACTGAGTTATTGGTGGCCCTGCATGAAGCGGGAGATCGCCTGGTTCGTGGAGCAGTGTTTGACCTGCAGGAAGGTCATGGCCGAGCACCAGCGGCCTCATGACAAGGTTCAGCCGTTACCCATTCCTATGTGGAAGTGGGAAGAGATCACTATGGACTTCATTACGAAGCTACCGAGGACAGCGAGAGGAGTGGATGCCATAGTGGTTATTGTGGACAGACTGACAAAGAGTGCCCACTTCATTCCGATCTCCGAGAGTATATCCGCAGAAAAGTTGGCAGACATCTATGTTCCAGAAGTGGTGGCTAGGAACGGGGTGCCGGTGTCAGTGGTTTCGGATAGGGATGTTCGGTTTACATCCAGGTTTTGGAAAACGTTCCACGAGGAACTGGGTACTCAGCTACACTTCAGTACAGCATATCACCCTCAGACTGTCGGTCAGAGTGAGAGGACGATCCAAACATTGGAGGACATGTTGCGAGCATGCGTGCTGGATTTTGGAGGAAGTTGGGACACGTACCTCCCACTGGCAGAGTTCTCGTACAATAACAGTTATCATGCCAGTATCGATCGAGCTCCATTCGAGATGTTATATGGTCGGAGGTGCAGGACCCCAGTGTGCTGGGACGAGGTTGGACATCGGGTGATGGGAAGCACGAAGGTGGTACTCAAGACCACCGGGTTGATCCAGTTGGTGCGCGACCAGTTGCGGGTCGCGCAGAGCCGTTAGAAGAGTTATGCTGATCGATGGCGATCGGATCTTGAGTTTCAGGTGGGGGATTTTCTTTTGCTGAAGGTGTCTCCATGGAAGGGGATTATCAGGTTTCGTAAGAGAGGCAAGTTGGGGCCTCGATTTATAGGCCCGTTCACGATCATAGCCCGAGTGGGCAAGGTAGCCTATCGTTTAGAGCTTCCAGAGGATCTTAGTCAGATTCACAACACCTTCCACGTGTCTCAGCTTCGGAAGTGTGTTGCTGATGAGTCCGCGGTTATATCCTTGGATGATATTCAGGTGGATGGGGGCCTGAATTATGTCGAGAGGCCGGTTGCCATTCTAGACAGGAGAATGAAGGGACTTCAGAACAAGGAAGTAAAGTTTGTAAAGGTGCAATGGCAGCACCGAAGGGGCTCCGAATGGACTTGGGAGCCAGAGGAGGAGATGCGGGAGCATTACCCCGAACTATTTTCAACCACGGACTTCGAGGGCGAAGTCTAGTTCAAGTGGGGGAGAGCTGTAACATCCAAAATTTGGGTATGCCTTGAGACCCTAAGGAATGATAATTTTTTCATAAATGGTCCCTTAAGTACGTTGGGCGTACTTAAGTGTACGCTTAGCGTACTGCATGGAAATGGTCGCGGAGGAATCAGGGTACGCGGGGCGTACCTTGAGTTACGCGGGGCGTACGCGCCAGGGACGCAAACCCTAAATTTCCGGACTTGAGGCCTATTTAAATAACTTTAAGTCCCTTGGACTAAACCCTAGAGAGCCTTCACAGCCTTGGAACTTCCGTATACTCCTGGAAACCTTGTGAGATCATTCTTGAGCCTTAAAGAGTGCATTTGCGGCCTTTTAGTGTGTATTTCAAGAAGAAGGGGTGGTCAAGCAAGCTTGGATCAAGTGGGTGCTTCAAGATCCTGCACCAAAATCATTTTGCAAAGCTTCTGGAGGTAAAAAGCTTGCATCTTTCCTTTCTAATCTTTAGATCTAGCTAGGGTTTTGGTGGTTTGTCCCTTTGATGAACTTTGGACCTCTTTTGTTAAACTAAGCCTCCCCATTTGTTATGAAAGACAGATCTGAGGTCCCCTAGTCATTTGGAAGTATAAAAATGGAAGCTTGATGAGAGATTTGACCTCATGCATGGGTAAAAGACCTTGAAAAGGTCTTAATGGAGTATTTTGGTGTGTGTGAGGCATGCAAGGGCATAAAGTTGCCAACTTTATGCCTTAGGACATCTTTTCAGACTTAGATCTAGCTTTTGGTCGTGAAGGATTCGAAGCATTAAGCACTTAATGGAAAAAGTGCTTAAAATGGTTGTACGTTGGGCGTAACTGGCTTTACGCGGCGCGTAGTCCCTAAACCTTCAGTACGTTGTGCATACCATGGTGGTACGTTGGGCTTACGCAACTCAGTTGGACGCTAAGCTAGTTGGGCCTTTGGGCCTCATCTGGTTGTTGGGCTTGATTGGATTCTGTGAGTTAGAGGCCTTTTCCTCTGTTTGGGTCGTGGACTTATCGGTTGGGCCTTATTGGACCAAGGGGCCCATTAAGGATATTGGACATGGACTTTGGGGCCCATTTTCAAGATAAGGGTAATTGGGCTTTGGGGGTGGAGTTTGAAGATTGGGCCTTTCCTTGGATAATTTAGGGTCTTATCATTAATTATATTATTATTGTTATTATTCAGCTCGGGAGGTTGCGGATTATTAGGAGGACAATATTGTATTCATCGGACGGAGGTGAGTCTTCTCACCATACCTATGGGTCTAAGGCACCAAGGCCGGCCCATTATGTGAACATGTTATGTGTGTGCTATTTATTTATGAAATGGTATGTTATGTGATATTATGTTGGTATGGAAGACCCCGGGGGGAAGCCCGTGGCATTGGATATAAGACCATGTGGGGTAGCCCATGGCATTCCTAGGTAAAGACCATGTGGGGTAGCCCATGACATTGGATGTAAGGCCATGTGGGGTAGCCCATGGCAGTCCTAGGTCAAGACCATGTGGGGTAGCCCATGACGTTCTTACTGGTTTATATATGCATGGCTTATGTGGTATATGTAGCTCTATAGCTACTATGATATGTGTTATGTGGATTGTATGTGGGGTATGCTCTGGGGAACTCACTAAGCATTTCGCTTACAGGTTGTTGATTTGTTTAGGTACTTCTGAGCCTAAGGGAAAGGGCAAGGTGTGATGACGTGGCGTGCACTCTATCTCTCGTTTGGATGTGTTTGGGACCCTCTGATGTTTTAAAAGGGAAAGCAATGATGTAATGAATGTTGATTTGAAAACAAATGTTTTGGAAACTTATGATTTATGAGATTGGTTTTGATTAACTAAAAATGAAAATTTTTCTTTGTAAAAATGGGTCGTTACAAGACCCATTTTCTTGTATGGTATGTGGTATCTTAGGGAACTCACAAATATTTGTGTTTACGGTTTTAAGTTTTAAATGTTTCAAGTACTTCTGGTAGCAAAAGGAATGAGCACGACGTGATTGCATCACATCTGTTTTTATGGTATTGAGATGTTCCGCACTTTTAATTTTATAACTATGATATTGGATGTCTAAACAGTTGGTTATTTAATCTTTTGAGAATGAAATCAGTGTGGTTTTCTTTTATTTTAAAAAATGAAAAATTTCGGTTGAAAATTGGGGTGTTACATGTTGGTATCAGAGCCTTGGTTTAAGGAATTCAGGCTAGCAGTGGGTATGTATGAACTCAAACTGAGGATTGAGAGAGTCTTTTTATAAAATGTTTTTCTAAAAAAGAAAAGGATACGATGCATGCAATCAACCGGAGCTCAAGTAAGTGATTCCCAGAGTACTCATACATGTTATGTTATATGTGTTATAGTGGGGTGTGCATGATAGAAGTTAGAGTATGGATCTGCTCAAGATTGCATCCTAGAATGCATGCTTAGGAGATATGCCTTTTGTGTAGGCTAAGGATCTTTCAGAAACTGCATGATAGAATTGTCTGATTGTTATGATGCTTTATTGGCTGTTGGATTTTATGCTTGAATGTTGCTTTCTTTGTGCTATGTGGAATTCCTAGGGACATTGGAACAATTTTAGAATGTACTAATGTGGGTACATGTGTAAAAGGAACCCTATCTAAAAGGAGAATCTAGGAAGATTAGTGGTATATGTTCGTTGAACATGTGTACCTAACATTAGAACGTTCAGTAGTGGTCATGGGTAATGGCTTGGGAACTTTGACACATTTCTTGGGACGAGTACAGATAGGTATGGAAGGTAGTATAGGTCCGTACCACTAGAAGCACATGATCCGTACGGGGATCAGGAAGAGTCAAAAAGGTTACCATGGAGCTAGCTGGGGAAAGACATTGTGGTTTGGCACCTTTTCTTGTTTCAGTTTGTCTACGTCTCTTTCGGTAATACAATTATGGTTAGGAAGGATGAGGATAATCTTGGTTATAGTTAGGCCTAGTGACCATGATGGTTTGGGTCTGAATGTTACAGACTTACGTGTGTCGGTTGATTCTGAAGTATCGAGAGTTTATTTTGAGGTGTTATCAATTTGAGTAGAGGGACTAAAGGAAGAAGTGTTATAATACTCGACATGTGGATTGCATCCTTGTCGGTACTGATCAGCTGATGATTTGAGTTATCAATTGCTACGATTGAGATATATTTAAGCCTCTTATGTTAGAGGGGAGGGAGATCAGACTTTCATCAGTCGATAAATATATTAAAGGGAGGGTTTTTCTACACCAGTTCCGCCCTAGAGACAGGGTTTAACTTGCTATGTTTGGCTTCATTCTTACATCATGGGTATGTTAGAGCCATGGTTGTTTTATTGTTCCTATGCTAAGGGTAGATACCATGTCACGGGTCGTGTTTTCGACCTAGTTTAGAAATGAGTGGGTTTCTCCGATGAAAATCAAGCATATGTTTTCATATCCGAGTTGGAGACCCAATAGGGGATGAGAGAGCAAGTGCAGGTTCAGGTACCACCAGAAGTGGGAGATTTAATGATTTGAAATTTTTGTTGGGATGATCTAGGTAGTTGCGGTTGCCGCAATAAGTGTGGGAATGTGCAACATGGTTCTTGTGGTATGGATGCATCGATATATTCTAGATGTGGGTAAGAGAGTCATTTCAGTCGAGCCTGTGAATATAGAGAATAAAGGTCTGCTTTCCTTTGGAATCAAATGGGTTATGACCATACTAAATGTTTCGGGTGACGTGGAGGGGTAAATTTGTCCAAAATATTTGTCCAATAGTTATATGATTATCCTATAAATTCCAATAAACATGCTTTGACACGCAAAATAAAAAAACGAATGAGTATTTTCTTTTAATCGAATCGACAATTTCCCTTTTTTCACAAAAAAAACATCCTTTCACTTTGTGTTTAACTGTCACATAGAACGGTAATTGAGTACCCTGCATTTATTGTGACCCGTTTTCGAGTTGGGTGTCATCATTTCTTCTTTGACCCGACCTAAAACCATTCCCTCTTTACTCTCTTTATCTCTAAAATGATTTTGAATCCAAACCATTCCCTCTTTATGCTCTTTATCTCTCTCAGCCTTAGAATTTTATCTGTAATATGTGCTCATCATCTTCAAAGCTTCAAAAGTCAACAATGACATCCAATATCTCAAAATCCCCTTCAAAGAAGAAATCCTCCAAAGGATTTGCCACGTCTTCTTCCTCTGAACCCATACTAAACAACACAACAAAACTGTACTCCCTCAATCCACTAGATTACGGTAAATCAGTTCGTGTTATGATCAAATTTATCTCCCGCTATCCTATTTTCATTCCTCTCACCAAAATTCCAAAACCTAATTTCCCTCTGAGATTGCTTTTCACAACCTTTGAACATGTAAAGATTGACAAATATGTCCTTGAATGCTACATTACTGATGACATGATCATTCCTATCACCAAGGAAACCTTCCTCTAAGCTATTGGGATTTCCCCAAATCATGAGGGTTTCAAAGTGGTTGAACCCACATGTAACATCCCAAATTTCAAGTCCAAAAATTTCAATTTTGATATAACGATTTAGAAAACATTTATAAGGAAACATCATCAAGTCATATCATTTCGTAAAACCATAATCTCATGTCTGAAATCGTATCATAAAATTAGTAACAATGTCAGAGTATAATCCCAAGAAATCTCATAGTGCGGAAATCCAATGTGTGTGTATGATGTGCAGCTACCGCGCCGGCTCCTTCCCCTTCGCTGAAGAGGTACCTTTACCTGTACCCATGGGTAAATGGGAGGACATTACCATGGATTTTGTGACTAAACTGCCCAGAACAAGGAACGGTCACGACATGATTTGGGTGGTCGTTGATCGCTTCACTAAGAGTGCGCATTTCATAGCCACTAACGAGAAATGGTCTATGGATAAACTTGCGAATTCTTACGTGAAGGAAATTGTGAGGCTTCACGGTGTTCCGTTAACGATTGTATCCAATCGTGACAGCCGTTTTACCTCAAGGTTTTGGAGAAGTCTACAAGAGGAATTGGGTACCAAGTTGTGTTTGAGTACAGCTTGTTGGATATAGTGTCTAAGTCCATAACTTTATTTGGTATGTACTTGACCCGACCCGGCATGGTCCATTTGGGTTGCATGACATTGCAATACTTGGATAGACTAGATGAGAGAATAAGGCACTTATGATTATTAATATATTATAAGTTCTAATATATTAATAATAGTATTATTTAATTAGTATTGATCAAGTATTAATCTAGTATTAATTTGGTGATCAAAGTGAGACTAATTAAATATATAGGGTTGATTATGACAATCATCAATTCTTTTATGGTGGATTAATGATCCATGGTTTATGGGTTTGGTTATAACCATATGGAGCTCCATGGATAGTCCATGGGAGTTACAAACCCATGGGTCATGAGAAATCAAGAGTCATGACAATTAAGGGCATTCATGTGTAAACCCTAATTGTGACAACACTATAAAAGGAACCCTATGGCTAGCAAAATCGGGACTAAGGGTTTCTAGTGAGGGCATAACCGATTTCGAGGCTAAGTGACATTCTCTCAAGTTATTCCAAGTCTTGTGGTGTTGTGTGAAGCATTTGAGGCACAACATTTGGGGTGCTAGGCTCACAAAGTCTTGAAGGAATCCAAGCAACAACAAGGTATGTATTTCTACTAGTTTTATGTTCTATGTAATCCCCAAGCCATGCTAGTTAGGAAATAACCTTGAAAAAGAAATTTGCATGTATATAGAGAAAACATAGATTCAAGGTTATTAGGGTTGCATGTACACTTAGGAAGTGTTAGAATGCTCAAAACCCATCAGTAGTATCAGAGCCTAGGATTGTTTTCTGTATACTTGATGCAAAACTGCTTAAAAATCGAAAATTCTGCACTCTGACGACTGGACTCGCCGAGTCCATGGGGAGGACTCGCCGAGTCCATGAACAAATTCATCCTACTCGACGAGTAGAATAATGCACTCGGCGAGTAGGAGCGTGCTGGGCAGTTTTTTCGAGTTTTGTTGCTGGAAATGGATTAAGATCATTATCCCAATCTGTTTTTGGACTTGTAAAATCTGTTTTTCAAAATGATAATGATTATGTTAACCCATTTTACATGACTTTTATCAATTTTCAAGTATTGTATATGTTTATATGATTTTCTTGAAATTGCTTGACATGAATTTGTGTTCATATGAGTTTAGAAGATCATAGGAATTATGTGTAACCTCCATGTGTGTTTAATTCATGATCTTAATGGCTATGATGGTGTCCATAACTTGTCCTCAAGTTATGGATAACCAAAAGTCACTTCTTTTAATTATGATTAAAGAACTAAAGAGGTTTCATAAAATGAAGAGTCTTCTTTTTATGAACCATTAAAACTCATAAGTTACAAATTGAAGAGACTTGGAATAGTTTCAAATCTTGCCCTCAAGTTTTGGAATTTGAAAAGTCTTACACTTTAATACTTTAATTCCAAATTAAACCTTAGATTTTTAAAAGGTTTAATAATCAACACTTATACTATTATTATAATTTTATTATATAGATATGTATAAGAATATGTCATTCTTACCGTTAGTAGGCCTCATTCACGAAGCCGGTCTATAAGGGGGGTATAAGGTTGTTGCCTATAAAATGGTGACTTAATGGGTGTCCACTCTCACCCACCGCTTCCTTGATCGGTGGAGGGTCGTTAGCCGAACGGGTAGGATACGACTTTAAATACTCGTTAAAAGTATAATGAATTATAAAGTAACTATACATTATAAATTCCCAATCTTAGTTACTTTAGGAAAATGTGAAATTGGTGCTAGCCCATAAAATTACATTTTGTACCTTACCAAGTCGTTAGTGGAGCGTGTGTGGTTAACCGGCACACTAACATGGACTAGTAAGATTGGCAAAGGGTAACTTGACCTTATTATAGATCGGTGGAGCGTGTGTGGTTAACCGGCACATCGATTAGGTAATATTGTTGAGGGTACCAAGTCAATTTGTATGGTTATTCACACCTTGTTTGTGATCCTCGGCATCCCAGTCACAAACTTGAGAGGGCACAATCGAGATTCAAACATGCCATTGAAAAGTTCAATGTATCTCAAAAGATCTAGGAGTTTCAAAACCAATAAAACCTAATAATAAAATATTTCGTTCTTATGGTGGAAATTGGTAAATCGTCATTTACCTACCTTCAAATATTTTATAGTATGGATTACGGCATCCCTCTTCCAACTATAAATAGTTTGTTGGATCCTAGCCTTAATATTTCATTTGGGTGAATTATTAAGGATTCCTAATCTAATGAAACTTGTCTTTCTTTCCTTTCAGATGTCTTCCAACAATGCTTCTGGCTCAAACCCAACAGGCTCCTTTTCCCTTATGAACTTGTGTGGTAAGGTCATCTTTGATGGATCCAATTTCAATGAGTGGATCAGAAACATCAGAATGATTACCCGCTATGAGGACAAAGAATGTGTCCTCGATAGGGAGCTTAAGGTTGTGAGTGAAGCCACTGCTACTCCTGAAGTGTTTGCGGAGTTTGTTGCACATGAAAAGGATGCTACTAAAGTAGCATGCATCATGATGGCCACCATGACTCCTGAACTTCAAAAATCCTATGAAGATTTCTACCCCTATGAGATGCACCTGGATCTGATGGAAAGGTACCATCAGAGCGCGCGTCAGGAGAGGTATGAAATCATCTCCTCCATGATAACCGCAAGGATGAAGGATGGTGAACCCATCACCGGTCACTTGCAGAAGATGCGAAGGTTCGTTGACCGGTTGCTGAAGCTAAATGTTGACTTTCCTGAGGAAATGGCGATTGACATCATTCTCCATTCCTTACCTCCAAGTTATGATCAGTTTCGTATGACTTGTCATATGAACAAGGAGGAAGTCACACTTAGCAAACTTCAAGGACTCTTAAGGACAGCTGAAAATGGCCTTAAGGGTAAAGCGGTTGCTACTTCTACTCCTTCAATAGCCCCTGTTCTGGCTATTGGGCAGGGAAAGGGTAAGAAGAGGAAAAGCCCTTCGAAGGGTACCAAGGGTAAGACTCTTGATGGTTCCTCTTCAAGTGGGACAAAGAAAGGTCCCATTACTCCTTCTTCAAACCCAAAGGAAGCACAGTGCTTCTATTGCCAGGATAAGGGACACTTCAAGCGAAGCTGCCCTAAATATCTGCAAGATGTAAAGGATGGGAAGGTTAAACCCACCCATGCAGGTATTTACACAATATTGTCTAATAACTCATCTAATGCTAATTCTTGGGTGCTTGATACAGGTTGTGGTATTCACATCTGTACTGATTTGCAGGCACTAAGAAGAAGTGAGCAAGTGGAGCACGGGAAGATAAACTTAGTCATGGGCAACAGGAAAGCATCACCTGTTACCAAGATAGGAGTTTATTCTTTATTGCTTAATAATGGGTTAATGTTAGATTTGATTAAGTGTTGTTACTCGCCCGAAATGGCGAGAAATATTATTTCTTTTCATGGCTTGTACAAACAAGGTTTTTCATTTTCATTTGATAATAAAAATGGTGCTATTAATGTTTATTACAATGATGTATTTTACTTTAAAGCATTACCTTGTGATGGTGTATATGAAGCCGTGAATGTTGTAGACAATCTAGGAAATAATGTGTTGTATATTGATTCTTCAGATAGCTTGGATAAAGCATCCTTGTGGCATTGTCGTCTTGGACATGTTAACAAGAAGCGCATAGGCCAACTCCAAAAGGCTGGAGTCTTGGAATCATTTGACCTCAAGTCAGATGATAGTTGCGAGTCTTGTTTACTTGGAAAAATGACAAAGTCACCCTTCACAGGTACTTGTGATAGGGGTGAAGGTTTGTTGGACCTTGTACACACGGATGTGTGTGGGCCCTTCAGAGTTGCTACAAGGGATGCTAATCGCTATTATGTGACTTTTACTGATGATTACAGTAGATATGGATGTATTTACTTAATCAAGCATAAGTCAGAAACCTTTGAAAAGTTCAAAGAGTTTAAGTAGGAAGTGGAGAATCAATTGGGCAGGAACATCAAGATGCTCCGATCCAATCGGGGAGGAGAGTATCTTAGCATTGAGTTCCTTGACTATCTTAAGGAATGTGGGATTGTCTTACAATTGACACCTCCCAGAACACCACAGTTGAATGGTGTAGCTGAGAGGCGCAATCGAACCTTGCTGGATATGGTTCGTTCCATGATGAGTCGAGCTTCGTTACCAATCTCTTTCTGGGGGTATGCCTTAGAGACTGCCGCCCATATCCTTAATCTAGTCCCTACTAAAAAGGTTGCCAAAACACCTCACGAGATGTGGACTGGGAAAGTTCCCAATTTGGACCACATCAAGATTTGGGGTTGTGAAGCTTTCGTGAGGCGTGAGACTCATGATAAGCTTGAACCTCGAAGTGAGAGGTGTATTTTCATCGGCTACCCACATAGATCCTTTGGTTACCTCTTCTACAGACCCAGTGATAATGTGGTCTTTGTAGCAAGAAGAGGAGTCTTTTGTGAGAGAGAATTCATAAGCCAAGGGGACAGTGGGAGGCAAATTGACCTTGAAGAGCTTCAAGAGTCAAGTGGTGAAGGAACCTCAAATGCTATCGACCAACCTGAGGAGGAAACTCCTGTTGATCTGATAGATGAGTCTGTACCTCCAAGACGTTCCACTAGGGTGAAGAACACACCTGATTTTTATTATGGTTATCACATCACCACTGAAGGTGATACATTTATTAGTGATAGTACACTAATAGATTTGGATGAACCTAATAATTACAGGGAAGCCATGGCAGGCCCTGAGTCTGCTAAATGGAAGGAGGCTATGGACAGCGAGATTCAGTCCATGTATGACAATCAAGTTTGGAACTTGGTTGACAATGTACCAGGTCGTAAGACAATTGGGTGCAAATGGATCTTCAAGAAGAAGACCGACATGGATGGGAAGGTACATACTTACAAAGCGCGACTGGTTGCGAAGGGCTTTACTCAAACTCCGGGAGTTGACTATGATGAGACCTTCTCACCAGTAGCTAAGATTAAGTCTATTAGAGTATTGTTAGCCATAGCTGCATTTCATGATTATTAAATATGGCAAATGGATGTCAAAACCGCTTTCCTTAATGGAAAGTTGGCTGAGGATGTTTACATGGCTCAACCAGAGGGGTTTGTCGATACAAGATACCCTAATAGAGTGTGTAAGCTTGATAAATCCATTTATGGATTGAAACAAGCATCTCGCAGATGGAATCTTTGCTTTGATGAGAAAGTCAAAGAGTTTGGCTTTTCTAGGAGTGAGGATGAGTCTTGTATGTATGTCAGGGCTAGTGGGAGCATAGTTAGCTTCTTGGTGTTGTATGTGGATGACATACTTCTCATAGGAAACGACGTCCCAACCTTGCAGGAGGTTAAGTCCTGGCTTGGGAAGTGTTTCGCTATGAAGGACCTTGGAGAAGCTGCCTATATCCTAGGGATAAGGATATTGAGAGATAGGAGTAAGAGACTAATTGGACTTAGTCAAAGTACTTACTTGGATAAGGTGCTGAAGAGGTTGAGCATGCAAGAATCCGAGAAAGGGGAATTACCCGTCCAGAGTAATGCCAAGCTGAGTAAGACTCAGAGTCCGAGTACAGAGGCTGAGATAGCTGAGATGAGTCATATACCATATGCTTCCGCTGTGGGCTCGATCATGTATGCTATGACTTGTACTCGCCCTGATGTGGCCTTTGCTTTGAGCATGGTCAGAAGATATCAAGGGAACCCTGGCAAGGCACACTGGACAGCGGTAAAGAACATTCTCAAGTATCTGCGGAGGACTAAGGATTGGGTCCTTACCCTCGGAGGCAGTGATGACTTGAGAGTGGAAGGATATAGCGATGCTAGCTTCCAGACTGATAGGGATAATTTCCGCTCTCAGTCAGGCTGGGTCTTTATCCTAAATGGAGGGGCAATTACTTGGAAAAGTTCCAAGCAGGAGACAGTAGCTGATTCTACTTGTGAATCAGAGTACATAGCAGCAAGTGAAGCAGCTAAGGAGGCGATATGGCTAAAGAACTTCATCGGAGACCTTGGAGTTGTACCAGCTATAAAGGAGCCAATGGAGATTTTCTGTGACAGCGAAAGTGCGGTTGCTTTGGCTAAGGAACCAAGAGATCACGGGAGATCTAGGCACATTGACAGAAAATACCATTTCATCAGACATCGAATAGAAGAAGGACTCCTCGTGGCTAAGAGGGTATCATCAGATGAGAACCCGGCAGATCCCCTCACGAAGGGACTGAGCAGGGTTAAGCATTTACAGCATGCGAGGCGCATTGGGCTGAAGGATGATATTAGTTTCAATAATTAGATTCCTGAAACTTGTAAAATGTAATTGACATTTGATGATAAATAAAAGTTGTTATTTATTTATGAGTAAGGTGTTACTATCTTGTGTTGATTGTTTACTATGTTTCAATTTTGCATGTTTTTACTTCCAGAATAATTATGTTATTATTCAAACCTTCCACAGTCAGTCAAACTTTGGAAGTAAGTATTGATTTAAGACTGTCATGAATTTGGCTTGTATGATTTGTCTAAAAGTGCTTTGGACAATGCAATGGTTGCTACAACATTCATGAGTACTCATAAGGGCTGAGTATTGGATCCAACCCACGCTCACTTGCATCACTTCATGGAATTTATCTCGAGTGATCGTGAGACGGTAATATCATATAAATCTTCAAACCTAGAGATATGAGTTGTTGACTATGAGTTGGTTATTCATTGATTGCACGAAAACGCATTGGTAACTCGATGTCATAAAACGTGCCTTTGTGAATAATTCAACAAGTAGTTAGTACAAGCATATCAGTCGAAGTTTATCTGTTCCTTCTAGAAATAGTAGCGATATCTGGGCCCCTCGATGATTTGGTTTTGACCTATGTACCGGGCCCGGTCAGAACCTAATTGATGTGTTCAATTTAGTTCTATGTCGAAACAAATCAGAGATCGAGAAACAAATGTTGGACAATAAGTAAGACCATGTTCCATGTGTTTGTCCGACTGATATCATGAGAACAGAGGATTATATGATCACTTATCTTAAATGGCGTATCATCATCATCTCAGTTCCGAGAGACTTTGAAAGAGCTACGATTGCTAGTTGGATTTTGAAGTCATATTTGCAAATATAGTTATTAGACTTATCCAAGTGGGAGACTGTTGGATATAGTGTCTAAGTCCATAACTTTATTTGGTATGTACTTGACCCGACCCGGCATGGTCCATTTGGGTTGCATGACATTGCAATACTTGGATAGACTAGATGAGAGAATAAGGCACTTATGATTATTAATATATTATAAGTTCTAATATATTAATAATAGTATTATTTAATTAGTATTGATCAAGTATTAATCTAGTATTAATTTGGTGATCAAAGTGAGACTAATTAAATATATAGGGTTGATTATGACAATCATCAATTCTTTTATGGTGGATTAATGATCCATGGTTTATGGGTTTGGTTATAACCATATGGAGCTCCATGGATAGTCCATGGGAGTTACAAACCCATGTGTCATGAGAAATCAAGAGTCATGACAATTAAGGGCATTCATGTGTAAACCCTAATTGTGACAACACTATAAAAGGAACCCTATGGCTAGCAAAATCGGGACTAAGGGTTTCTAGTGAGGGCATAACCGATTTCGAGGCTAAGTGACATTCTCTCAAGTTATTCCAAGTCTTGTGGTGTTGTGTGAAGCATTTGAGGCACAACATTTGGGGTGCTAGGCTCACAAAGTCTTGAAGGAATCCAAGCAACAACAAGGTATGTATTTCTACTAGTTTTATGTTCTATGTAATCCCCAAGCCATTCTAGTTAGGAAATAACCTTGAAAAAGAAATTTGCATGTATATAGAGAAAACATAGATTCAAGGTTATTAGGGTTGCATGTACACTTAGGAAGTGTTAGAATGCTCAAAACCCATCACAGCTTACCATCCGCAAACTGATGGTCAAAGCGAACGAACAATTCAAACATTGGAGGATATGCTGAGAGCATGTACCCTGGAATTCCGAGGTAACTGGGATGAACACTCACCTCTAGTAGAATTTTCCTATAATAATAGTTTCCACTAGAGCATCAAGATGGCACCTTATCACGCTTTGTATGGAGAAAAGTGTCGAATGCCATCATGTTGGCTGGAAGTTGGGGAAAAGCAGTTTATGGGACCTGAAATAGTCCGTCAGACTGCTGAAAAGTTGAAAGTGATTAGGGAAAGGATGTTACCAGCTCAAGATCGGCAAAAGAGTTATGCTGTCAAGAAAAGACAACCGATATCCTTCGAAGTTGGAGATTCGGTTTTACTTAAAGTCTCGCCGTGGAAGGGACTTATAAGATTTGGTAAAAGGGGAAAGTTGAGTCCAAGGTTTATTGGACCATTAAAAAGTTCTTCAGAGGATCGGGAATCAAGCTTACAAGCTAGAATTACCGGAAGAACTGGAGGGTATTCATAACACCTTTCATGTGTGTTATTTGAGAAAGTTCATGGGAGATGTGCCCGACATAATTCCCATTTCTGAATTAAGGTTGGATGAAAACAAGAGGTTGATTGAAGAACCTGAGGCAATCGTTGACCGTAAGACTAAGAAGTTGCGACGCAAGATGTTCGATTTAGTGCTTGTGCGATGGAAACATACGAATGGGCCAAATCTCACCTGGGAAACGGAGAGTGACATGATGAGTCGCTACCCGCATTTGTTTGCTGATGTGTGATTCCGGGGACGGAATCATCCTAAGGGGAACAGAATTGTAATGCTCGTGTTTCTAGGCTAGGCATTAATATTGACATTATAGTCTAGGTTAACCTTTGTAACTCATTTTGTAGAAATGAAAAGCAATTATGTGAATTATGTGTTTTATGCTTAATTATTAGGGTTTAATTAATTAAGAATAAAAAATGAGCGTCAAAAATAAATATTAGATAAAGCCGATATCTATTAAGAAACTTGTAGTGGGCATGACAAGGATTACGGATATATAAAGAATACCGAAATCCGAGTTATAACGAAAAAGTTATAACCTGTCGAAGTTTCGCGGTGCCGAATGAAAACAAGAGGTTGATTGAAGAACCTGAGGCACGGTGCCGAATGTCGTAAAAAGTGTGTTTTTGATAAACTACTTTTTAGCCTTAGTAATCTAAACGAAACTCGTAGTGTTCGTTAAACCGAGAGTATGTATAAAAAGAACGCCCAAATCTGACTTCGTATGAGGAAGTTATGATTTTTTCGGAGTTTCAGCTTAGCAGTAGACAGCTAAAAACTCGAATTTTAGATCGAGTGATTTTTAGCCGACACGACCTAAACGAGAATCGAAGGTCTCATCAATAGTAGCACAATGGTAAAAAGACAGACGAAAACGGACGTCGGATGAAGAAGTTATGAATTTTTAACGGATTTCCTGTCCCGGTCTGTTAAAAATAATAATATAAAAATTAAATTCAAAATTAGCCAATGAAGTCTAAACGAAAGTTGTAGAGCGTAATTTTACCTACGCGTGCATATAAAGAACGTCAAAAACGGAGCTCGTATGCGAAAGTTATGGATTTTAGAAGTTTTGGCGCGAAAATCGAGAAATAATGTCAAAACCGGCAATTTTCACATACATGGACTTCGACCACGTGTCCTCGCCTCGCATCCGACGCGTATCAAAAATTCTGCTGAGTCATCCAAACCGGAGAGTCATCCGAAGTGGTCCACTAAGGATCCGACGCGTGTCTTCTATGATGCATCCGAGTCTCGCAGGAGGTGCCACGTCCGAAGCCTCGGACTAGACCGCGGTCCAATCAGGAGGCGACACCGAGCCCCTCGCATGCGCAGACCACGTGCGAGCCACCTGCGCACCCTCGCCCAGTTGCTGCCGTGTGTCCTCGCCTGCTGACTCCTCTCTTCCCTAGCCGACTTCAGACTCCTATAAATAGAAGGCTTGCGAGCCTTCTCAGATACTTTTAGAATTTTGTCACTTTTAGCCCCTTTCTTCATATTTCCTTCATTTTAACATCCCCCAAACCCCGGTATCGATTATAACCCCCGAAATACGCCACGAAGAGCCCGAGAAGCCCGGAAAATTTATTTTTTCGGTTTCGAAGCCCGACCCTCGCAGAGCCCGGTTTCTGAATAAAAATCTCGGTTTTATTAGAAACGAACATTTTAGGAAACGAATTGCTGCCCGATTTTCATAAAATCAAGTGAGTGTATAGTCACCTTCATCTTACACCTAGATATGAAGTATTTTCTATAAAATACGTGCTACGTGTAATTATATTAATTGTTTAATTGAGGTGACTGTTGAATTGATGTTTTATACAAGTTTTAAACTGTATATGTATTTTTATCTACAAATATGTTGGGTAAAACATGGGTAGATAGTTGATGTGTGATGAGATAAAATGATGAGAGGCCTCGATCTGATTGTGATCCAGTCATCTAGCGGAGTTTGGATGACGACCACAGACTTTTCTAGACAGTCCAGTGGGAACGCTGGCAGGCCCGCAACCTGTAGGTGTTAATGAACTTGGGCGTTCATTCGCTGTACTTCATCCCCCTCATGGTTGCCTTTAGGACATGTATGGCTGAGGAGTCCCCTTAGCAGTAGTGTCCATCCCGATGATATTCTTTAGGCTAGGTCCCTTGTGATAAGTGTTTAGGGACGTAAAGTGAGGATAACGGGAACGGGTAATCAGGGTTATTGTTGATTGATGAACTTAATTAGTTTATTATTATTGTGGGTTGAAAACCCTATATGCTCACCAGGCTCCCAAGCCTGACCCACTCAACTTTTTATGTTACAGGTAGTGGACCCCGAGCATAGTCGGAGGACGACGAGAGATTTTTGGATTATAGGCCAGTAGTTGTATATAACTGTTGAAAGGCTTATAATGTCTTGTTTATGCTTTTGATCTATATCGGAACATGACATCCCGAGGTTTTGATATATATGGAAAATATATACTTTCTTAAAGAAAGGTTTTGATAAACTTTTATCATGTTTTGTTTTGGGGACCAATTCCGCAACATCTTTTAAAAAGATTTCTCTGACTTTGTTTTAAAAGCATAAATTAAATCGGTCTTTTCTGGCCGAGAAATTAGGGGATGTCACAGCTGGTATCAGAGCATTAGTTTAAGCGAACTAAGAAATATCCTACGATTTCTAGACTTAAACTTAGAATGCTAAGTGATGATTGTGAGATGAGTGTCTACCATATTTTAGACACGAGCACTAGTTTATTTTAGGAAAGATGCCTAAAATGCTTTTATGTGCTAAATGTTATATGTTTGCCATATATGCCATTATTTGTTCGGATCTATGGACTGTTGCCGACCGGATCTGGAAACCTTATGTGTGTAGGATTCTAAGCGTATGATTACGAGATTAGAACTAACATGTAAACGTTTCGGAGTGATAAGGGAATTTAAATACCTATCGAGGATAAAGACCTAAATTCGCCTTATTCGGTATATAGATTTTAATGGCAAGAACTCGCAGTGGAGTTGCAACTGCAAACGGAAACAGGGATCAACAGCCTCAACCTGAAGTAGTTGAGCAAGTACCTGTTGTAGGAGCTGCACCTGAGCCAATGACGATGGCTGGGGTACAAGCAATGATGCAGATGATGTTAGATCGCCAAATGGAGGAGACCAGGCGATTACTACAACATAATAGGGAAGAAACTACGATACCTGTTGAACAGCCCGAATTGAATGAAGGGCAATCAGTAGGAGGAAACTACAGTGGGACTCTTGGTCAAGCCAACCTACCGATAGTTAGACAAAACAACCAGGATGGAGGAGTTGATGGACGCGGATGCAAATACAAAGATTTCATGGCATCTAAACCACCGTCTATCTGGAAGTCCGACACCGGTGGAAGTCATGAATTGGATCTCCAAAATGGAGACGATGTTTGAAAGTTGTGAGTGCAGCAACAAACAAAAGACCGCACTTGCAATTCCTCTGTTAAAATCTGGTGTATTGAGCTGGTGGAAGTTATTAGCTGACTCGATGCCCAAGGGAGAAGCTAGTAAGATGTCTTGGGAAGACTTTGTGGTACAACTGAAATTGCAATACTGCTCTGAGCAGGATCTTCTGGAAATTAATAATGAGTTCCAGAATTTACAGAAGGGAAAGATGAGCGTTACTGAATACGCTGCTAGTTTTACAGAGAAGATGAAGCTCGTTCATCATCTAGTTCCAACTGAACTTTCCAAGGTCAACAAGTTTGCCCTCGGATTACCAGCGGACTTCGGTCCGATGGTTAAGCAAACAACCACTTTGAAAGCCGCCATCTGGGCTGCTAAGAATATTGAGATTCAGATCAGAGAGAAGGGTCTGGAGAGGGCAGAAGTTGGCGAAAAGAGAAAGTTTGAAGGATCTTCAGGTTCCAATAAAAATCACAAGTTCTCGAAGACTAGTTCGAGAAAATTCGGAGGAGGAGCCGAAGTGAAATGGTGTGAGAAGTGCAAGAAAAAGCACTCTGGGAAATGTAGTGAGGGGGTGACTTGCTACAAATGTGGAAAGACTGGGCATTATGCCAACGTGTGTCCGTCCGACAAGAGGGTATGTTTTGAGTGCCATGAAGAAGGGCATGTTTTTAAAGACAGTCCAAAGAGGAAGGATGCAGCAAAGCCCAATCTTCCACCAAAGCCGAAGGCGAGAGCCCTTCATATGACACTTGAAGCTGCAAAGGAAGAAGTCGATGTCGCTTCAGGTACCTTTCTCGTAAACGAATTGCCTGCCCAAATTTTGTTTGATTCTGGAGTCAATTACTCCTTTATTTCGCATGAATTTGGTAGAAAACTAACTATGCCTGTAGATAGACTAGTTAATGCTATAATAGTCGAAATTGCTAGTGGCAAGTTTGTACCTGTTAGCCATCGTATGAAAAACATCCTCATTGACTTGGATGGGGATAAGTTCCACGAGGAATTATTGCCTATCGAGTTAAATGGTTTCTACATAGTTTTAGGAATGGATTGGCTTAGCGCCAATGATGCCGAAATATTGTGTAGGCAGAAGATAGTAAAAGTAAACCCGCCAGGGAAAGAGTCGTTTATGGTGTATGGAGACAAACGCAGAGTAAATTATGGAATCATTTCCCCAATGAAAGCCAGAAAGTGTTTGGCCAAGGGGTGTACATCATATTTAGCATTCGTGATCGATGCTAAGAAGGAAAAGAAGGAGGTGCAGAATATTCCGGTGGTGTGTGATTATCCGGAATTCTTTCCCGAAGATCTTCCCAGATTGCCCCCTGATCGACAAGTAGAATTCCGTATCGACTTGTTACCAGGAACGACGCCGATAGCAAAAGCACCGTATCGATTAGCACCAACCGAGATGAAAGAACTTATGACACAACTTCAGGAGTTATTGGACAAAGGTTTCATTCGACCTAGTTCATCGCCCTGGGGAGCCCCTGTGTTATTTGTAAAGAAGAAAGACGGGAGCATGAGAATGTGCATCGATTACAGAGAGCTGAATAAAGCGACAATAAAGAACAAGTATTCGTTGCCGAGGATCGATGACCTGTTCAACCAGTTGCAAGGTTCGAGCTATTTCTCGAAGATCGATCTTAGGTCAGGATACCATCAACTAAAGCTGAGAGAGCAGGATATCGAAAAGACTGCGTTCAGAACAAGATATAGACACTAAGAATTTTTGGTTATGTCGTTCGGAATAACCAATGCCCCAACAGCTTTCATGGATTTAATGAACAGGGTTTGTAAACCATACCTTGATAAATCTGTGATAGTATTCATAGACGATATCTTGATTTATTCGAAAAGCAAGCAGGAGCATGAAAAGCATCTGCGTGAAGTGCTAGAAGTTCTGAAAAAGGAGAAGTTGTATACAAAGTTCTCCAAATGTGAATTTTGGATTCAAGAAGTCCAATTTTTAGGTCACGTGGTTAACCAAGAAGGAATAATGGTTGACCCAGCAAAGATTGAAGTTGTAATGAAGTGGTAACAACCAAAAAGTCCTACGAAGATTCGAAGCTTTTTAGGATTAGCCGGATATTATCGCTGATTTATCCAAGGCTTTTCTTCGATTGCTACTCCATTAACAGCTTTGACCCACAAAGGAGCTACTTATGCTTGGAATGAGAAGCATAAGGAAGCCTTTGAGAAGTTAAAGAAGAGATTGTGTGAAGCACCGATTCTTTCGTTACCTGAAGGAGTTGATGACTTCGCAGTCTATAGTGATTTCTCTGGAGTTGGATTAGGATGTGTTCTGACCCAAAGGGATAAAGTGATAGCGTATGCATCGAGGCAATTGAAAGAGCATGAAAAGAACTACCCCACTCATGATCTGGAGTTGGCAGCGGCAGTATTCGCCTTAAAGATATGGAGGCACTATCTTTATGGTACCAAATGCAAACTTTTCACTGATCATAAGAGTCTTCAATATCTCTTAAATCAGAAGGAATTGAACATGAGACAACGGTGTTGGCTAGAACTACTCAAGGACTACGACTGTGAGATACTTTACCACCCTGGTAAAGCAAATGTTGTTGCTGATGCTCTCATTCGGAAGGTAAATCTTGAAAAGAAAAGGCCAAGAGCGTTGAGAATTGAAGTCGTCTCGACAACTGTGGAAAGTATAAAGAAAGCTCAAGAGGAAGCTTTAGAGAAAAATGACCGAAAGGAGGAACGTTTGGGAAAAACGTTGGTGTTTGATACAAACGGTCAAGGATTGAAGGTATTCAAAGATAGGATTTGGGTACGTAGGACGGGAGGAGTAAGAGGTCTTTTGATGGAAGAAACTCACAAAACCATGTACTTGATTCATCCCGGCAGTACGAAAATGTATAGGGATCTAAAACCCTATTACTGGTGGCCGACGATGAAGCTCGATGTTGCTAAGTATGTGGCCGAGTATGTAACATGTGCTAGGGTTAAGGCACAACATCAGAATCCGTAAGGGAGTTTAGAACCTTTACCTGTACCCATGGGTAAATGGGAGGACATTACCATGGATTTTGTGACTAAACTGCCCAGAACAAGGAACGGTCACGACATGATTTGGGTGGTCGTTGATCGCTTCACTAAGAGTGCACATTTCATAGCCACTAACGAGAAATGGTCTATGGATAAACTTGCGAATTCTTACGTGAAGGAAATTGTGAGGCTTCACGGTGTTCCGTTAACGATTGTATCCGATCTTGACAGCCGTTTTACCTCAAGGTTTTGGAGAAGTCTACAAGAGGAATTGGGTACCAAGTTGTGTTTGAGTACAGCTTACCATCCGCAAACTGATGGTCAAAGCGAACGAACAATTCAAACATTGGAGGATATGCTGAGAGCATGTACCCTGGAATTCCAAGGTAACTGGGATGAACACTTACCTCTAGTAGATTTTTCCTATAATAATAGTTTCCACTCGAGCATCAAGATGGCACCTTATCACGCTTTGTATGGAGAAAATTGTCGAACGCCATCATGTTGGCTGGAAGCTGGGGAAAAGCAGTTTATGGGACCTGAAATAGTCCATCAGACTGCTGAAAAGTTGAAAGTGATTAGGGAAAGGATGTTACCAGCTCAAGATCGGCAAAAGAGTTATGCTGACAAGAAAAGACAACCGATATCCTTCGAAGTTGGAGATTCGGTTTTACTTAAAGTCTCGCCGTGGAAGGGACTTATAAGATTTGGTAAAAGAGAAAAGTTGAGTCCAAGGTTTATTGGACCATTTAAAGTTCTTCAGAGGATCGGGAATCAAGCTTACAAGCTAGAATTATCGGAAGAACTGGAGGGTATTCATAACACCTTTCATGTGTGTTATTTGAGAAAGTTCACGGGAGATGTTCCCGACATAATTCCCATTTCTGAATTAAGGTTGGATGAAAACAAGAGGTTGATTGAAGAACCTGAGGCAATCGTTGACCGTAAGACTAAGAAGTTGCGACGCAAGATGGTCGATTTAGTGCTTGTGCGATGGAAACATACGAATGGGCCAAATCTCACCTGGGAAACGGAGAGTGACATGATGAGTCGCTACCCGCATTTGTTTGCTGATGTGTGATTCCGGGGACGGAATCATCCTAAGGGGGAGAGAATTGTAATGCCCGTGTTTCTAGGCTAGGCATTAATATTGACATTATAGTCTAGGTTAACCTTTGTAACTCATTTTGAAGAAATGAAAAGGACTTATGTGAATATTATGTGAATTATGTGTTTTATGCTTAATTATTAGGGTTTAATTAATTAAGAAGAAAAAATAAGTGTCAAAAATAAATATTAGATAAAGCCGATATCTATTTAGAAACTTGTAGTGGGCATGACAAGGATTACGGATATATAAAGAATACCGAAATCCGAGTTATAACGAAAAAGTTAGGACATGTCGAAGTTTCGCGACACAACCGGCACGGTGCCGAATGTCGTAAAAAGTGAGTTTTTGATAAACTATTTTTTAGCCTTAGTAATCTAAACGAAACTCGTAGTGTTCGTGAAACCGAGAGTAGGTATAAAAAGAACGCCCAAATCTGACTTCGTATGAGGAAGTTATGATTTTTTCGAAGTTTCAGCTTAGCAGTACACAGCTAAAAACTCGAATTTTAGATCGAGTGATTTTTAGCCTACACGACCTAAACGAGAATCGAAGGTCTCATCAATAGTAGCACAACGGTAAAAAGACAGACGAAAACGGGCGTCAGATGAAGAAGTTATGAATTTTTAACGGATTTCCTGTCCCGGTCTATTAAAAATAATAATATAAAAATTAAATTCAAAATTAGCCGACGAAGTCTAAATGAAAGTTGTAGAGCGAAATATTACCTACGCGTGCATATAAATAACGTCAAAAACGGAGCTCGTATTCGAAAGTTATGGATTTTAAAAGTTTTCGCGCGAAAATCGAGAAATAATGTCAAAACCGGGAATTTTCGTATACGTGGACTTCGGCCACGCGTCCTCGCCTCTTATCCGACGCTTGTCCAAAATTCTGCTGAGTCATCCGAACCGGAGAGTCATCCGAAGTGGTCCACTAAGGATCCGACGCGTGTCTTCTATGATGCATCCGAGTCTCGCAGGAGGTGCCACGTCCAAAGCCTCGGACTAGACCGCAGTCCAATCAGGAGGGGACACCGAACCCCTCGCATGCGCAGACCACGTGCGAGCCACCTGCGCACCCTTCCCCAGCTGCTGCCGCGTGTCCTCGCCTGCTGACTCCTCTCTTCCCTAGCCGATTTCGGACTCCTATAAATAAAAGGCTTGCGAGCCTTCTCGGATACTTTTAGAATTTTGTCACTTTTAGCCCCTTTCTTCATATTTCCTTCATTTTAACATCCCCCAAAGCCCCGGTATCGATTATAACCCCCGGAATACGCCACGAAGAGCCCGAGAAGCCCGAAAAATTTATCTTTTCGGTTTCGAAGCTCGACCCTCGCAGAGCCCGGTTTCTGAATAAAACTCCCGGTTTTATTAGAAACGAATGTTTTAGGAAACGAATTGCTGCCCGATTTTCATCAAATCAAGTGAGTGTATAGTCACCTTCATCTTACACCTAGATATGAAGTATTTTCTATAAAATACGTGCTACGTGTAATTATATTAATTGTTTAATTGAGGTGACTGTTGAATTGATGTTTTATACAAGTTTTAAACTGTATATGTATTTTTATCTACAAATATGTTGGGTAAAACATGGGTAGATAGTTGATGTGTGATGAGATAAAATGATGAGAGGCCTCGATGTGATTGTGATCCAGTCATCTAGCGGAGTTTGGATGACGACCACAGACTTTTCTAGACAGTCCAGTGGGAACGCTGGCAGGCCCGCAACCTGTAGGTGTTAATGAACTTGGGCGTTTATTCGCTGTACTCCATCCCCCTCATGGTTTCCTTTAGGACATTTATGGCTGAGGAGTCCCCTTAGCAGTAGTGTCCATCCCGTTGATATTCTTTAGGCTAGGTCCCTTGTGATAAGTGTTTAGGGACGTAAAGTGAGGATAACGGGAACGGGTAATCAGGGTTATTGTTGATTGGTGAACTTAATAAGTTTATTATTATTGTGGGTTGAAAACCCTATATGCTCACCAGGCTCCCAAGCCTGACCCACTCAACTTTTTATGTTACAGGTAGTGGACCCCGAGCATAGTCGGAGGACGATGAGAGATTTTGGATTATAGGCCAGTAGTTCTAAATAACTGTTAAAAGGCTTATAATGTCTTGTTTATGCTTTTGATCTGTATCGGAACATGACATCCCGAGGTTTTGATATGAAATGAAATTATATATTTCTTAAAGAAAGGTTTTGACAAACTTTTATCATATTTCTTGTATTGGGGACCAATTCCACAACATCTTTTAAAAAGATTCCTCTGACTTTGTTTTAAAAGCATAAATTAAATCGGTCTTTTCTGGCCGAGAAATTAGGGGATGTCACAATAGGGGACCCACACCCTACGGTGAAGAGTCAATAATCCTCGACTATCATATTCGAAGGAGGAAACCTGACCCACTATACGCTCGCTCTTCCGATGTTCCTCCTTCATAGCCTCCTGCTGGGCCTCTCGGATCTGCTCCAACAGCGGAGTCACTACTGTCATCCGCATGCAAATGTCTCTAATCGGCGCTGCCTTACGGCTAAGCACATCGGCCACCACATTGGCCTTCCCCGGGTGGTAAAGGATCTCACAATCATAATCATTCACCACATCTAGCCACCGACGCTGCCTCATGTTCAGATTCGGCTGATCCATGAGGTATCTCAGACTCTTATGGTCCGTGTAAATGGTACATCGAACCCCATAGAGATAGTGTCGCCAAATCTTGAGGGCGAAAACGACCGCCCCCAACTCCAAATCATGCGTTGGGTTGTTCGCCTTGTGGGGCTTCAACTGCCTCGAGGCGTAGGCAATGACATGCCCTGTCTGCATCAGTACTGCGCCCAAGCCCGAAATAGACGCGTCGCAGTATACTACAAAATCCTCCACGCCGTCTGGCAGGGCTAAGATCGGCACCTCGCACAATCTCTGTCTTAGCGTCTCGAATGCTGCCTGCTGCTCAGGCCCCCAACAAAAGACTACGGCCTTCTTCGTTAGCCGAGTCAAGGGTACGACTATCTTGGAGAAATCCTGGATGAATCTCCGATAGTAGCCGGCTAATCCCAGGAAACTACAAACCTCAGATGGAGACTTCAGAACCTCCCATCTCATCACGGCCTCCACCTTGGCCGGGTCGACCAGAATACCGTTCTGGTTGACAAGGTGCCCAAGAAACTGCACCTCGCGCAACCAAAACTCACACTTGGAGAACTTGGCGTACAAGCTCTTCCTCCACAGAATATCCAAAACTTCTCGCAGATGCTCCTCATGCTACTCCTGCGTCTTGGAGTAGACCAAGATATCATCAATGAAAACTATCACGGACCGATCCTGCATCGGTCTACATACGCGGTTCATGAGGTCCATGAACGCGGCAGGAGCATTGGTGAGCCCGAAGGGCATCACCACGAACTCGTAGTGGCCATAGCGAGGCCGAAAAGTGGTCTTCTGTATATCCTCATCTCTGACCCTCATCTGATGGTAGCCTGACCGCAAGTCTATCTTGGAAAACCAAGATGCTCCCTGAAGTTGGTCGAACAAATCGTCTATCCTCGGAAGTGGGTAACGGTTCTTCACCGTTACCTTGTTCAGCTCCCGGTAATATATGCACATGCGATGCGACCCGTCGCTTCGGAGGTATCGGAGCCGCACCAGGGACTAGGTCGATCCTGAACTCCACCTGTCGCTCCGGAGGTATCCCAGGAAGCTCCTCTGGGAACACATCTGCGTAGTCCCGCACCATCGGAACATCGCTCACCGTCGCCTTACCCACCTCCCGGGTATCCATAACATAGGCGACATACCCAGCGCAGCCCTGCTGTAGGTAGCGCCTAGCCCTCGCTGCTGAACACAATGTGGGTCCACGCTGTGGCCTCTCGCCGTGGATCACCAACTCTCCCCCACTTGGGGTCCTGACTCGTACTAACTGATGTGCGCAGTCTATCACCGCCCCATTAGGGCTCAACCAATCCATGCCTATAATCACCTTGTTCCCACGCAACGGAATGAGAACCAAGTCTACCAGGTAGCGCTCCTCGAATAGCCTCAGTACGCAATCTCTGAAAACTGTTGATGCTCGCACCGATCGATCATCGGGAATCTCAACCTCTAGAGGGCAATCCAACATACCCGAAGACTTAGGGAACCTCTTGCTAAGCGCAAGAGAAACAAATGATCGAGTGGCACCTGAATCGAACAACACCTGTACTGGGATACCGTTCACATGGAACGATCCTAAACATGTATACCCATAAGACATCAATATCATAAGCATCAAATAAAAAAAACTAGGGAGAAGGAATCATACCCGTCACCACATCGGGTACGGCGCATGCATCCTCGGTAGTCAACTGGAAGGCCCGGCTCCTCACCACTGGAGCCTCCGTCTTGCCCTGCTGGCCATCCGTAATCTGCAGGGTTGCTGGAGCTGGCGCCTTCACTGGCGTTGCTGCTGTCAACTGTGGGCAACTGGCCTTTTTATGGCCCCTATGGTTGCAGTGGAAACACAACAACTCGGATGTCTGAATAGTGGGTGTAGGGGCGGTACAATCCCTGCTGAAGTGCCCCGTCTTTCCGCACTTGTAGCAGCCCGACGATCCCAACCTACAAGCTCCCTCATGTGGCCTGCCGCATTTCCTGCAGCGGCCCTGTCCCGACTGACCTTTCGGCCTAGTGTCTGATCCCTTGGGCTTCTTCCCCGAAGCCCCAGTCATCTGTCCCTCCTCTGCCTTCCTCTTACGGGTATGCTCCAAATCAATCTCTCTCTCTTGCCCTGGCGATCATGGAATCCAGGGTAGGACAAGCTAAAAAGCTGACATGCTCCCGAATATTGGCTCGCAACATGTCGTGATAGCGGGTCCTCCTCATATCCTCGTCTCCCGCATACTGGGGGCACCAATAAAGCCCTCTCTCGGAACTTGGCGGTGATATCCGCCACTGTCTTAGTCGTTTGCCTCATATCGAGGAACTCCCGGGCCAATTGCTGGAGCTCCACAGCGGGTGCGAACTCAGCCCTGAACCGGGTCACGAAATCCGGTCATGTCATAGCCTCAACAGCCGAGGCTCCCAGAGAGTCACCAACCGACTCCCACCAATCCCTGGCCCTGTCCCTCAAGCATCCCGCCGCATATCAAACCTTCGACCCCTCGGGGCAGAAGCTAGTCAACTGTGCAGACTCAATGTCTACAATCCATCGTCTGGAAACAATGGGGTCCTTCGCCCCATGGAAATCCGGCGCACCACTGCCCCTGAAGTCCTTAAAGGACAGTGTGCGTGATCCTGACTGGCTGGTCGCCATGTCACTCCTGAACGCCCTGAGGCGATCCTCCATCAGCTCTACTATCCCTTCCTTGATCGACCCAAAAATCACCGGGGTCGACTCAAGGATACCTCTCGTGATCTCAGAAGCAATGAACTCACGTAGTCCCTCATCAACAGGCTCATTACCTGCTCCCGAACCTGATCCTGAACCTCCTCCTTCATGACGTGTGATCATCACCATTCTGAAACATAACACATAACTGTCGGAATCATACATAAACCTTGAGAGGTTTCATACACTCTACAAGCTTCCTGGCTCCATCTCGACCCTCCTCTATTCGAGTACGGATCCTCTGCTTTCAGTAGTACGGGCCCATACTACCTTCCACATCTATCTGTACTTTCCGCGAGGATTGCTTCGACTTCACCAAGTACCTCCTATTACTGTTGCATTCTCTTCCAATCTCGTCCTAGGATTACCCTAGGGTAACCCTCCGACCTACTCTCCGCCATCAGCTGCATAAGGAACCCCTGCTACCTTTACCTAACTAACTCGCGAATACCATTACATATTACTAAGACGAGATAATTCTTCGAATGAAAGGTCCTACCCCACAACGGTTGGACTCAAACAAGAGCTGCGCAGTAGGGCTAGACCCAGCCTTCTTGAATTATTTCGTCCTCGCAATATGTAACTTAACATATTCATTTACTAATTAGCTAAAGATAACTAGGGCTCCCAAAGCACAAAGCAACAGAATTCGGGCATTGAGTACCCAATCCAATCGTACTCTATCCAAGCTATCATATAACAGACTAATCAGTAACATCTCGCAGCTCAAAAGTACATATAGCAGGCATATCAAGCATCTTCCTAGATCCTTAGCCCTAATCTAGCATGCAATTCTCATAATCATATCATATTGTAACATAACATGTATGGGTATCTTGGGGAAAACTTACTTGAGCTCGGACGGTCACGCACATCACACACCTTGTTCTTTTTCAAAGTTCCTTTTTCTCCTTTCAAACTTCTTTTCATAAGTGCTTTTCTTTTTGAAAATTTTCTTACCAAGTCCTCAGTTTGAGTTCAGACACACCCGAGAGTGTACCCGAATCCCTCAAACTAAGGCTTTGATACCAACTTGTAACATCCCAAATTTCGAGTCCAAAAATTTCAATTTTGATATAACGATTTAGAAAACATTTATAAGAAAACATCATCAAGTCATATCATTTCGTAAAACCATAATCTCATGTCTAAAATTGTATCATAAAATTAGTAACAATGTCAGAGTACAATCCCAAGAAATCTCATAGTGCGGAAATCCAATGCATGTGTATGATGTGCAGCTACCGCGCCGGCTCCTTCCTCTTCGCTGAAGAGGTACCTGAAACAAAACTAAAAACTATAAGCACGAAGCTTAGTGAGTTCCCCCATCGTACCACATACCATACAATCACACAGCCTACATACTACTGGCCAATTCTGGGGTGCCCGACCTACCCGGTACGGCCATTTTGGGGTGTCGACCTACCCGTGTCAAGCCATTTTGGGGTGCTGACCTACCTGTATCAAGCCGTTCTGGGGTGCTGACCTACCCATCGGTCCTACCAACCGAACCTCGGGGACTATTCCACCCCCTACTTCTACTATCACATATAACATAACATAAACATACTATCAGACATATCTGGGGTGTCCGAACTACCCTTCGGTCCTAAGAACCGAACTTGGGGACTATCTCCCCCTACTACTACCATCATCACGTAACATCGTATCATGCTATCACATAAAACATAACAGGTAGTAGCAACCCTAGATGAATATCACAAAGACAATCATCTATCATACAACTCCTACTGGTGGGCCGGCATTGTGGTCGTAGACCCACCGACACTGGAAGGTAACTCACCTCGTATGAATGAATGTTGTCAATCCGAGTGAGAAGTCTCTGTCTGCTGCTCCGGAGATTCTCCGGCTATAATTCCCATAAAGACACTTAGTCAGAAGCTGATAACTACTCTTAGGGTAAAATGACTATTTTACCCTTGGCCAAAGTCAATATCCTGGTCAAAGTCAACTTCCAATTGACCTGACTCGCCGAGTTGGGCCACCAACTCGCCGAGTCCCTATTCTTCCATCTGACCCCCTCCCGACTCTACTCGTCGAGTTTAGCAAAGACTCGACGAGTTCTCCTTCTATAATATCATCGAATGAACCTTCATCTGACTCGCCGAGTTGTATGAACAACTCGTCGAGTTCACCTTCATCCTATGAACATGTCCAGTCTGCGACTCGCCGAGTTGTATGAACAACTCGTCGAGTCCATCTTCAAAGGGTTGGGAGATTGCCTTGGACTCGCCGAGTCTGCTCATACACTCGCCGAGTCCTATGATTCCCAGGTCCATGGCTAAGTCTAATATGTTGAGTCACTCCCCTGGACCCTTCTAACACTCAACTGGGTTCCTTTGAACCTCAACAGACTGGGGACTCAAGCCCTGGACTCGCCGAGTTCCAAGAACAACTCGACGAGTCGGTGTTGTCCAAGTCTTATATCTCGATTTCTGATGTACAACACTCATCCAAAAGATAGATATGGGCTTCTAAGATCGATCTAGCACGTAAAGTTATGAACTTTATGTGCATGCATGGGAGTATAAGCTTAATGGACCAAAAATGAGGTCTAAAGGTGCATGTGGCTCTCTATGGCTACAAAGTTGGCCACTTTAGGCCATGTAGTCCCCTAAGGACCCTGGATCTAGAGTCTTAACCCCCAACCATGCTTGCACTCATGATTGGTCACCAAAAATGGTTCCTAAAAGCCCTAATTCACTCCAAAAAGGGATCTAGAACATGAATGAACAAGGTATAAGCTTTATACCTCTAAGGAACTGTAGATGCTGCACAAACTCGAAGTCTTCTGGTTTCCTCTTGGCTCCTCAAGTTTTTCCTTCTTTCTTGTGATCACAAACCACCAAAATCACCAAAAAGAGCCTTAGATCTCACAAAACGATTAGGGTTTCAATATGAGGTGTTCTGGGAGCATAAGGGACGATGGAGGCTGCATTAGGACGTTTAAATAGGGTGCAATCCCTCATATTTAGGGTTTTGTCCAAACAACGCCTACTCGTCGAGTCGGTTCGCCGACTCGTCGAGTAGTTCACTAAACTCCCGTGTCCAAAGTCGATTCTACTCGACGAGTTGGACCTTCAACTCGCCGAGTCCCATGCCAAAATGTTATAATTACTTGAATGAAAATATGTACCAGAAACCGGGTGCTACACCACTGCTGAAGACTTTTAAGGGTTCTTAAATCAAACTGGATTCAAAAGGGGGTACAAGTCTAAGGAGTTCAAGAAATCGTCTGTTCCTGGCATGTGGATGATCCTGATGCATATTGTCATGAAAGGCCTTTCCGGAAAGTATGGAGGATCATACTCCATCATAAAAGAATGGCTCTATGTGGTTTAAAACATCTTCATCGGACGATCCAACGTTTTCGATCTACCTGAAGTCTTGCGGCAAGACTTTCAGAAGTTCGTTGTACGTTAGAAATCAAACGAGATTCCAAGTCGGAGATTTTGGGCGCTGACTCTACATAAAATCTACTCAGACAGACGTAAGCCTGTTCCCTTGATGATGGATCCGCCTGAGGTATATTGTTCCTTTAAAGTTATTAAATCTTATAGACTTCCAAATTAGACCTCCTTTGGACCTATACAACGCCTTCCACAACATATGTTGGACTCTCTTCCTTCTGACTCCCCTTTCAAGAAACACCATCTTGAGATTTTGGTTTTAGTTGACCCACTAAATCCTACCCCAGTCTTGGAAGCTATCTCCTCAAAAGAGAATAGACCTGCAACCTCTGGTTCAAGGATCAAGAAGTCAGCAAAGAAGAGAAATAGATCCTCTTCCAAATACAAAGCCAAAAAGAGAACCAAAACCGATGGATTCTCTCAATAGGATTCACAGATCGGTTCTCGAAGTACCCTTTGGAGTCTCATTCACAGAATAGACCTGCAACCTCTGCCTCCCCCTGCCCCCGCCTATTCTTCCGAAGTACCCTTGGGAGTCTCAAAGTCACAACCACATACACACAGGGACTCTACACACAATCCCCCCACCCCCCACCCCCCCCCCCCACCTTCTCAAAAGGGTGGGGATGGTATTAAACACAGTTACTTGGAGCCCCCTAGAACACACTCATGAGTCACTCTAGAGCCTTTTCCTTCTATACACACACAATTTATGGCTTCTGCCATAGATCCTAAGCTTCCAAACAAGGAGCAGACTCTACAAGTTCGGAAGCCACAATAGAACCAATACACATCACGAGTAAAGGAAGTTCGGGTGCTACTAATCTAGATTGGAATGCTTTACTTGACCGGGATCAGCTCCTCCATCCCAATCTCACTCATGCTCAAATTGTATACACTATTATTGGAATGCATCACTGAGCTGCAGGAACCTTCCCTCATCATCACAAGTTCCCGTTGGATGTTAATGTTGATTCCTTTCTCTCCAATGATGGTGATGAGTTCAACAAGTTTACTTTTAGAACTCCTAATGATGTTCCCACTCACATGGATGATCCATCGACCACGGTTGCAGAGAAGATTCCAAGTACAGATGAGCCCGATTTAAAGCCTATTTCGGATGAGTGTCCTCAGATTAATGAAGAAGTGAAAGGAAATGTTCCCGACTCCAACCTGGTTTCGGATGATCCTACTCATGATGATATAGAAGATGAAGTTCGATGTCAGATCATGTTTGATGATGCAAACATTGAGATCTCTAACGCTCTTCCTTCAAGTTCAAAGTTTCAGTTTCTTCAAGCTTCTTCCTCAAAACTCCAACTACAATTTGACTTCCAATCGTCTTCCGACGACATGGACCTGTGTGATGGTTGAGAAGATGATCAAACTAAATTACATACAGTTGGTGGTTCTAGTGGTGGTAATCCGGTCGATAATGGAGATGAACCGAGCACATCAGGCAAAGGATCCAGTTCCGACATTGGATCATCAGACAAAAATATTTCCGATCCCTTTGCATTTCTTAAGATGCGAGACTAGATTAAGCGTGTTGGTGCTAAAGTTGATAATGTCAACGCTTAGGTTGGAGCCATGGACTCGAAACTGGATTTGATTATTAAATCGATTTCCAATGTCAAGTCTAATGTGCCATCCATTCAAGATCGAGATCAACATCTAGATCATCTAATCTCTCTCTAACACAAGCATTCAATAGAAGAGTCCGAACATCACTACTCCAACCTAATCGAGGATCATGATGACATTATTCATAAAATGCTCTCAGTTCATGATGATCTTGTCTAGGCAACAAATGAGCTCCTCAAGCTAACACACATCCAACACGAAAATCAGATTCAAAGCTTGGAAAGGGATATCCACTCAAAGGACTCCATCAACCTTATAATGCAGCAAGTCCTCATCAAAGTAATTCGGTCTACCCAACATTTCATGGACATTCCAAATTACAAATTTGATGAAGTCCTTCAAATCTTTGAAGATACCCTGGAGACCTTGAAAGCTCAAGCTCCCACCACCGATGCCTATGATAAACTCTCTGAAATGGTGAATCTGATCTTTCAGAAAGTTTTCTATAAGCTCATTGATCTAAAGGACAACACATTTGCTTACACCAAAAGTTAGGCCTTCTGATGCAAGAAGGGGATAAATTGTTGTGACTGGATGGAAGCCAAGCTCGGAACTTAACTCCGAGATGAAACAACTACTGATGAAGATGATGATAAGATGATGGTTAATAAAGAATTCATCCTTGCAATTCAATCTGTGAATGAGCCACCTTCTTTCGGAAAGTCCTTTCCAGGGAAGGGAAATGGAAATAGTCTCCATACTCTTGGCCATCAAATTTGGCCGATTCGTTCAACCACAACAGTGAGATGGCCAAAATTAACACAAAGATAAATGTTGAGGCTTTCTTAGCAACTCAACCAATGCCTCCTCCAATATCCTCTCCCAAGATTGCTCAAATTGATAAAGGATCCCCTATCATGAAGGATGATGATATTCCTCCCCATAAATGGTTTTACCAATTTTGGAAGTGATTGTGACTCCAACTGCTCAACAAATCATACAAGTCACCCCTGGATCTCCGATAAAAGATAAAAGGAAAGGAACTACTTTTGAATAAATCAGTCCAATGAAGCCACTGAAAAAGTATGAGGGTTGGTCGCAGTATCCAATAAATGAAGCTATTGAAGAAAGTCTTCGGATCCAAGCCCCTGAAGGATTCTATGAAGCCGACGATTGGAATCTCACTATACTATCTGGAGGGAAGATTATATGATATTCACATGGTTCCGTTTGTGAGCTATGATCTTCCTAACGCTTACTCAGAATAGCTCGATATGCCCATTTCTCCTCATGACAGATTTTATGCGAAGTTTACGCCTCTGCATCCATCCGATGAATAAGAAATTCTTATTTGGACTGAAGGAGAACACCTACACACTTTCTACTCCACTAATCCTCTTCCTGTAAATGAAGCCTGGTCAAAACGAAGAATTACGCAGATTATTGGATGTGGAATGCAGGTGCTAAGAAAATTCGGACAAGATTGCATTCTCTTTAACTACTACATCATTCAAAACTCTCTGAAAACGATCACAATATCAGATGCTAACCTTTGGACCGTCAACCCCAATGATGTTCTTGTAATTATTGATTATCTCAAGGACAAGCAAACCTCTGAACTTGGCATCGGATGCTAACCTCGGACCATCAACCCCAAAATGATCACAATATCGAATATTCACATTGTTGTGTTGATCTCAAGGTTTGAGTTCTCAGTCCTTGTCCTTAGATATCTTTGGATATCTCTTGTTCACTCAAATGATCATTGATTTCAAGTGGTTAGTTAAGCCGTAGGGTTTGCTTTGGTTTGGTTTTCTACAGTTTTAGCCAAGACAGATTTCGATGACGAAATCTAGTTTAATTGGGGGAGAGTTGTAACACAGTGATCATGGATTGGGTTAGGGACACCTTATATGTTAGCGATGTTCGGGTGGACTTGTAGAATGTGTCATTTTCCAAGGCATGAGGACTTTTATATCGATATTTAGTACTCTTATAATGACCTGGAGTTACTGAATTTATGGAATCTATCATAATGTAGACTTGTGATTTGATTTGTAGGAATCTTGTCAATTCTTAAGGAGTAATCGGACATTGTAGTGATTATTTCTAAAATATTGTATTCATGGTAAGTACATACTCTAAAACGTGTCCCTGTTTCCTTATGATGTTTTGATGATGCTTAACCTGTTAAACGATGTTGCATTTCTTCATGTGCTATGTGTAATACTATACATATTCTATACAAAAAACTGTATTTCTTTAAAAATGCTTTATGATGAAAAGGGAAAACTATGATTTCTTTTGTATATGATTTCAATCCAAAAACTTGTGTGTTAAGGTGGATTAGGATTTGAGTGACCATGTGACCGGAGTACCCAATTTAGGATTTAATGATATTCATTTCACGGGTTAATGATATTCCATTTGCGTGGTTATGATATTCGCTTTGTGGGTTAAAGATATTCGTTTCTCGAGTTAATGACATTTCCTTTGTGGGTTAATGATGTTCCCCGTTTCATGACATTTGGACTTTGAGATGATGTGGGTTAGTATTTAAAATAACATGCATTGGACTTGTTATACATTATTATGCTAATGGTGTTTAATTAATTTTATAACGTGTTACAAATGACGAACATCGATTATTCTTTTATGAAGAATGAAGATTATCCTTTTAGGACAAACGATGGAGTATGGCGAACCATCAATGATACATATGATGGTTTCCAATGCTACTTCTTCTTTAATGCTTCTTTTCCCATATTTATGATTATAGTATCTTTATGATATTTTTTTTCAAAATATTTTGAAGGTGCTTATCTATTCTGGGGAAGTGCAAGTCCCATGAACTTCAAAGATTTTGAACCCTGATATTGCTTTTTAGGCTTCCCAATCCTAAACTACTTATTTTGACATATATCTATGAGGATTAGAGAATGAGGACAAAAGATGGGGTTTTGACATTTAGAAAGCCACATTTGATGTAGTGGTTTGCTTAAGTTTTATGTTTTGATGTTTAGATTGGTGCACCCTCGTATTTCCTAACGTTTAGATTTAAACCTTGGTATTTATGATGTTGTGACCTATTTTCAATATATAATGGTTTTTTACTATGAAATGATAGCTTTAAATTGGTTGAAATGTTTAATCCATATGAAGGGTGTTTCAAGTTGTTATCCAAGAATAATTTAAGTGAAATAGGTGTTTAGTATAATACTTAGCCTTGAACCATAATGCTCAAGGATTATTTGGGAGATGTTGATATGTGGATCACACTTAGAGTGACCTAAAAAGGCGGGGACTTCGGGATATGATCCTTAGATTTTAGTTTGTGGTGATAAGGAAGGCAACTTGTGGATCCAAGTGTGGCCCGTCCTCCCATGAGTGTGCACAATCTCAAAATGTATATTATTTTAATTCACTGGATTTTTATAAAAGAAAGAATAAAGTATGTTATTATTATGGATAAATATTAAAGTGTGTTGCATATATTGGTAAAAAGGATTATATATATATATATATATATATATATATATATATATATATATATATATATAGAGAGAGAGAGAGAGAGAGAGAGAGAGCTAGGTTAAAATATTGATGACATCTATTGTATGGACATGTGTGGATAGTGCTATTATATGAGAATGACTAAGAGAATAGGTTGGTTGGTAATGTGAATACGTTCAACCTCACATAACTATCATCATTATTATGCATTCTCACTAATTCTTTTTAATTTTTATTCTCACGCATCGTTTTTCATTCTTACAAAATAGGATTATGAAGAACACATTCTGACAGAATGAGAATCATAAAAAAGTGTATAATACCATTTAGACGATTTAATTAGTGAGAATATGAGATAATGACAATAATTATGTGAAGTCGAACGTATTCACATTACCAAACAACCTATTCTCTTAGTCATTCTCATAGACTAGCACTGTCCACACAATAGATGACAATCCACATTTGAACCTAGCCCTATATATATATATATATATATATATATATATATATATATATATATATATATATATATGTGTGTGTGTGTGTGTGTGTCTGTGTGTTTGTTGCTCTATATATAAAAAAATGTAAGTATATTGCGTATATTGGTAAAAAAGAGTATAATGTGCATCTATTATACATAAAACATAAAATATGATACTATTATGCATAAAAAATAAAATATGTTGCTATTATGAAAAAAAGTAAAGCGCATTATTGTTGTGAAAAACATATATATGTTCCTATTATGGATATAAAAAAAATAGAAATATGAGTAACGCCCGCTTCTCGATTCCCGTTATGAAATTCTTTTGTTATTTGATTTGAGAATTTGACAGACTCGCGACGCGGCAGTAGGACTGGTCATTGCGCGGCTTTTTAAATGAAGGTCACGACATGACACTTTGATGACACGATGCGACCTTAGTGAATCAATAAACGCTAATTATTGGCCTTTGGGTCCTATTTAAAGGCTCTAATACCAATGGTTGCCTCATTTGGGCAACCTCCACTCTTAGAAACATCCCTCTTTGCAAACCCTAGCCTCCTATTGTGTTTTTGAGTTGATTTCATCCTTCTTGGTAAAGCTTAAAGGCGGTAAATGTGTTCTTTGGTGCAAGAAGGTGTTGTACAAGTTCAAATCCAATAAGCTCTTCTTATCTCTAGACCTTGGTGAGAATAAAGCTACCACCTTTATGTCCACGAATTTCCATTTCCTTACTTTTTTGGTCTTAATCCATTAAGACAACCACTCCATCCATAGATCTGACTAATTTAAGACCTCTTAATCCATAAAGTTGTGGGTTTAAGCCTTTGCATGGCTATAAGAGGCTAAAACATCATTTCATCCATTCCAAAGTACTTAACTCATGCATAGGGTCAAAGGAAAGATCAAGCAAACATTTTTATCAACCTAGAAGCCCAAAGATGCATGAATGGACAGCTTAAACTCTCTGGAGAGTCTCAAACTCAAAAAGGTCCAAACTTTGGGGACTTAAGCTCATAAATCTTATACTAAAGAGATCTTGAAGAACACTAGCCAAGGTATAAGCTTTAAACCTAAAAATGTTGTATAAAGGTGGGAGGTTTTTGGATCTTTAAGCTTGATGGCACCTTCTTCTTCTTCTTCTTCTCTAACCTTCTTCTTCAACTACAAGAGCCAAGAATCACTCAAAACTTGCAAAATCACACTCACACGGCACACACACAAGATTAGGGTTTTAGAGAGGGTTGGAGGCTGATAAGGGTGGCTATAAATAAGACCATCATGTTCTATTTAAAGGGGACAAATGAATATTAGGGTTTGCATCTGAGCCTAGTACGCCCAACATACTAGGTGCCCTCCGCGATTCTGCATGGTGCATAAGTACGTTGCGCGTACTCATGCATACGCCCCGCGTACTGACTTGCCAACCTTTCACATTTAGGGACTACTTTTGACATAATACGGAAAGATTCAAGAATGATAATTGTACCTCATTTCGAGATGTTACAACCGGCAGACGCTGATCAGATCTAGAGTTCCAGGTGAGGGACATGGTTCTCCTGAAGGTGTCACCTTAGAAAGGTGTCATCCGATTCAGGAAGAGGGGCAAGCTGCATCCCAGGTATAATGGTCCTTTCAGGGTTTTGGCCCGGGTGGGCCGGGTTACATATCGCTTGGATCTTCCCGATGAGCTCAGCCAGATTCATAGCATGTTCCATGTCTCTGAGCTATGGAAGTGCTTAGTGTATGATTCCGCAGTGGTCCCATTAGGGGATATTCAGGTGGATGACCGCCAAAATTATATTGAGAGACAGGTGGCGATTCTTGACCGAAAGACGAAAACCTTGAGGAACAAGGTTTTTGAGTTGGTGAAAGTTCAGTGGCAGCATCACAAGGGTTCTGAATGTGGAAGCTGGAAGATGAGATGAGGGAGCACTATCTGGAGTTATTCGGTGCAGCGGACTTCGAGGACGAAGTCTGATTCAAGTGGGGGAGAATTGTAACACTTGAAAATTTGTAAGTTTCATATTTAATCCCTAATCTAAAAAGTTTGCAAGAATGGTCCTTAAGCTAGTATGTGGGGCGTACAGGGTGGTACGCTTAGCGTACTAGCCCGATTTGGATCGCGCCTTCAGACCACGTATGCGGGGCATACGTTGTGTACGCATGATGTACGTGTGATTAGTGAAACCCTAATTTTTAGGGTATTGTACCCTATTTAAGCCTTATGATCGCCTCATTTGGATATGTTTAAACGGCGTCGATCCCCTCTTGTCCAGAAAATAAAAACCCTAGTGAGATCTTGAGAGTTTGAGCCTTAAAGTGTGTTGGTTGGTGCTTTGTGAAGGAGAAGAAGAAGTGAACCATTTGGAGTTGTGCTTGGAGCTTGAAGATCTGAGATTTGTTCTTCATTTACTATCCTTGTGAGGTAAAAAGCTTTTATCTTGCCATTTTATGATGCTAGATCTAGTTGTGTTGCCATTTTGTGCTTTTTGAGTCCTTGGAATGATTGTTGACCCATCTATTCACTCCAAAAGTGATTGATTGTAGATCCAGGGTCCTTTTGGTCCTTTTCTCCATAAAAATGCAAGCTTTGAGTTGTTTATGGACTTTTACATGTGATAAGACCGTTTATTAAGTTTTTTTTGAGCTATAGAACCCCATTAAGCCATGCATGCACGTAAAGTTGCCAACTTTACGTGATAAACCACCTTTAGGAAGTCAGATTTGAAAGATGGATTGAAGTCTTAACCTTAAGGGCTGAATGAAGAAAGTTGGCCAACTAGGGAGTACGTTGCGCGTACAAGCCCCAAATCGTGTACGCTAAGCGTAAAAGCTGAGTACGCCCTGCGTACTCAGCAGATGGGCTTCAGAACTTTAGGCTTTTCGGTATTGGGTCCATGTTGGACCTTTGGAGTCTAGGGCTTTGTTGGGCCATCAGAATATTATTTTGGGTTGATGCTATTTTATTGGACTCTTTGGTTGGAGGCCCATGAAAGGGATTTGGGCCAAATTTGGAAAATTGGGCCATATTTGGGCTTTGGGTAATTATTTTGGAATTTGGGCTTTTGGACAATTGGAATGAGCTGTGGCCTTGGGCCAATTCGGGTAAAGGGTAAAAAGGGATTTTATCCTAGTTTGGACTCTTAGTGTGAGTCGGGATCCAATTATTATTTGGATGTTATTTTGTGATTGATAGTGCGGGGATTTTAGCGGGCCAGCAGCCAGGGATTTATCTGTGAGATTCAGCAGTGTGAAGTGAGTTTCCTCATTGTGTTTAGCGGGTCGAAGGTACCAATGTCGGCCCATGGTTTATTATGTTAGGGTGCTAGATGTCTACGTGACTCTTACATGTGTATGCATTGCTATGAATACCGAGTGGGGCTTGATGTCATGCGATGCCCGATGGCTGTATTATATGCTATTATCTTTGTGATTGTTGCATGTGTAGGATTATGTTCATATGCTTATATATGTATCGGGCGGGGCCCAAAGTCAGGTCGAGCCTGATGATTAACAGATCTGTAACCCGAGCAGGGCTCGAAGTTGGGCGGGGCCCGAGGCCGAGTGAGATTCGATGCCGGACGAGGCCCGATGTGGGGCGGGGGCCTAATATGTGTTTATTTATGTATAGTATGTGGTATTTTGGGGAACTCACTAAGCTTTGGGCTTACGGTTTTGAGTTTATGTTTCAGGTACTTCAGGATCAAAAGGGAAGAGCCCGGAATGATTGCAGTGCACACACCACCTTTTTCCGCATTTTGAGATTTACCCTGATATGATATGATGTAGTGACATACTTTGGTCTTTTGGGTTGTATGACAATGTCTTGGATTACTGTTTTTATAAATTGAAAATAAAACTTTTGGGTTTTATTTTTGGGACGTTACATTTATACAAATCATCTTGATTTTATGTCTTTCACTTTCACTGTTCTTTTTAGTAGTTTTTATCGACATATTAGTGACAAAATTTGCCACTAATTTAAGTAGCAATCCAGTTGGAAATTTGTCACTAATGGTTGTCCGTCAGAATTACCTTCGGGATTACATCATCGACTGATTCCATGGAAGATTTGTCAAAAAAGTCAACAAAAAAAGTCGAAAAATTATTTCTTGGAAGAACTTATGAGACGATTTGGTAACTCATCCGATACCACGCCTAATTCATTCTAGTTTTATGTTTGTTGGTTTAAACACTTTTAAAAGAGTTATATTTATTATGTTTATGGTATCAGACAATTTGTTAAGTTTTTATGTGTATTATGGTTTGTCGAATATTGTCTTAGATAATTTTGAATGCGTAAAAATAGATTTTGTATTTATTTGTAACAGATTTTTTTTGCATATTTATACAAATCATCTCGATTTTATGTCTTTCACTTTCACTGTTCTTTTTAGTAATTTTTATCGACGAATTAGTGACAAAATTTGCCACTAAATTAAGTAGCAATCCAGTTGGAAATTTGTCACTAATGGTTTGCCGTCGGAATTACCTTCAGGATTACATCACCGACTGATTCCATGGAAGATTTGTCTGAAAAGTCAACAAAAAAGTCGGAAAATTATTTCTTAGGAATTCCGTCAGAAAACATTTTACATTGGAATTTTGTAGAAAGAATAAAAAGTTAACAAAATAGTACAACAACTATTTTTGTTGCTAAATATTAGAACCTTGGTTCTTCGATCTGCAACTTCCTATCTTATTTGGCCTGGCCTGTCCAGGGCCCTTCTATGACGTGGTTGGGAACGTTGTTGTGTCATCTGTTCGTTTCAATTCAAAAAGTTTAACTTAGATTTAACCGGGAAAGCAAAAGCGGAACATTCTTATATAACTAAGGTAATTCCTTACTTTTTCAATTTCCGGCGCTAAATCCGTCAAAAATAATCACCAACGTTTTTATTGACGGAATCCATTTTGTCGGAATCCGTCGCAATTGTCGGTCGGAAAACGTTCAGGTTTTTAGTAGTGAAAACAAACATGCCTTTTCGATTTGAATGGGGGAAAATCGCTAATCTCTTAGTTTGATTATAATTTTAATCTCTTAGAAGTTTTTGGCTGACTCTATGAAACTTGAAAACATATTATTTTTGGTAAACAGGAATGCGTCAAGTTCCTGTAGAAAAGATTGTGATGATATAAGAAGCATAACTCAAAACAGAAGAACAAGTAGTATAAATTGTAGTACCTTGATAGGCATAATTTATAGCTTACATAAACTGATAAAAGTACATCCGCCTTCACAAATTCTAAAATCAACCCCACTCCTCAAAAGACAAAATGAGGTCAAAAGAGAGTGCAAAGGGTCTTGAAACAAAACTAATGTACACAAAATCCAACAAAACATAGCTCCATGCATTACACAAATACATCAATTTCCCAGTACCCGAAATTTCATTTGGGTTGGTTTAAAGAAGTGCATGGAGTTACCACTAGCTGCTTGTGCTTGATGAGATGAACTAGAAGAAAATGATGAGTGAACAGAAGCTATTTTCGCTTCCCTTTCATGCATACAAACTTCTCTCTCGTCTTCACTGATTGTGTCCAACATTTTTGTTGTCCTCCGCCTCATTAAACTCACAAATTGTGGTGGTGCGACCTCACTGACAAACCGTGCCATCCTTGAGCTTGCCATCTAATGGTGTCTGAAGAGACGATTTAAGTATTGTGTTCTACTAAAGGGTGGAATGGTGGATAAAAGTATGACAAAAGTAGACTAATGTCTTTGAAATTTATAGGGAGCTTAGAGTTTGTGTACTTTCATGGTACCCCCTAATGTTTATTGTAATTTGTAAGTCCATCTAAAACCTTTGATTTTCCATTTATCTCCGGATTTAAGTTTCTAAAAGTCTCTTATATATGTTATGGTGCTTGAGGTGTTACAATAGATGTGTGGTCGAATTAGAGTTGCCTCAAAGTTGAGGGAGGTTTATGGTATGAAATAGGATGAGATATGTTGAAGGGAATTGGATGTGGCTGTGACTGTATCACTTGTCCTGATCTTGAATGGCCAATTGGCCATAATTGAAATTTAACCTTTTGTGCTGCTCTTGCTTTTCACATTAAATTAAATAAAAAAATATGACCTTTTCGGAATTATAAATGGCAAATAGCCTGACCAGATAAACGTTGACAAGTGTCTGCATTATGAATCAGTCATGTGGATATCTATGAAGATATGGTTTCTCTGATTTTGTCACATTTTAAGTCATTTCTTTGGTATTTCCTACAAAAGTTACCAAGAGGTGAATACTAGATCAGATGCTTTTTGTGGCGTAATAAGTTGCCTTTCCTATCATGCTATATAAATATAATATAAAGATAAATTACACAAATGGTTGTTTTAGTAGGAAATACCACTGTAAGTTTTTTTAAGAAATTTTTAATATGGTTTGTTATTTTGAGGTTTAAAACCTATATCATGGGTCCTTTTCTGCCAACTACAAGGATCATCGTAAAACATATTAAAAGTTTTCTCAAAAAGACTTGCAATAGTATATTTTTTGTCTACCTGCACAAGAACCATTTGTGTAATTTTGTGTAATACAAATGAGTTTTGTGCTAACCCATGGTCCTAAAAATTATTTACCAATACATAGTGATCTACTTATCTTAAACGTGCTTACCAAACTATAGTAGATATTTTTTTATGGGTTCTAATATTTTAGATTAATTGGTTAAATACCAACGTGACTATTGACCCATTATCATTTCTACAAAAATAATATAAAAAACTAACAAATGACTTTGTTATTTATCTATAAAATATTGTATTACAACTCCTTAAGATAATCTTTTTTATTACAAAACAAAAGTTACATTATATTAAAGAAGTAGGCCTCATGTATCATATTATATAATTTGTATTGGATACAAGTTTTTTAAAAAACAATGCTTTGAATCATACTGTACAAGTGTACAACTAAATATGCATTATATTTGAGGAGTGGGCAAATAATGCATTTAGAAAAGAATCCAGCATAGCCCAATTACACCTAGGGAGAAGAAGAAAAACAATAAATATAAAAAACGATTTATCATTTGAAAATTAATCCATAGGCTAGGAAACTAAAACCAAAAGTAATTAATCATCATCAACGTAAAGTGATTACATGAACATATGACTCATGCCAATCTTCTTTCGGGATGTTTTAACTATGAATGTGGAAGCCCACACATATGCCAACATAATACTTAACAATTGAGTAATATATTGACAATTATTTAAAGATAGGTGCATGCACTCAAGACATGATGAGATCGACATTCGACAATATTTTTATACCACATGTATATGTTTCTTTTCCTCTAAATCAACTACTTGCATTTTTTTGTTCCTTTCTAGATAACCATCTCAAATTTTCTTCTCGCTCTGTTAAAAGATTTCAAGGTATATTATTTTTTGCAACCTCTTGTCCGTCCACTCCTAAATTGTGTTGATACTTGACCATTTTTATTTGCTATACTTGACCATTATTTAATTAAATTTTTTTTTTTTTGCTAAACTTCTTTTTTTTAAGCGATTAAACAAATCAAATTGCAAAGGGTGGTAACTTATTTAATGTGCGCTTTCCAAATTTTATTATTTTACAAAAAGAATAGGTTTTAACGTATAGTTTGTATCAAGGTTGTAAAAGTCGTCAAGCAATGGTCGGGCGGTTGACTAGGTTTAAAGGACTAATCGGTCTAGGCGGGAAATTAATCGGTGCCTAGGCGGAAACCCTTAATTGTAATATAATTTAATTTTTAAAAATTAAATATTACTTATATACTAACAAAATAAGTAAATAACCATAAAACTGACATATTCAGTTATCTAAATATTTAAATCATCCTATATAATAATTTTTATATTAATTTGAGATCTTTTTAACAGTTTTAGTCATCAATCATCATAAATTAGTCATCCAATATTATAAATTTGACTAATCGGGAATTTTTTTTTTTTTTTGAAAATTTTGACAGTCTTACTTTTTTACCGGCTTAGCCCGTTTAGACCGCCTAGGGCCGTCCAGGACCGACTCCTCCTAACTCGACCGACTAGCATTAATCGTATACAGTAAGTGGTCGTTTAGCGCCTAGATGGCCGCCTAGACCGATTTTTACAACACTGGTTATATTGTTTATAAATGAAAATAATAATATAAACATGACATAATGTCATATGTGCTCGATCGTCTTCTCTTGTAAAATCATTAAAATTTTCTATCGATCAATCTATGTTCATTATCGACACAAACGAATGTGGCATCCCTTTTCCGTTTTTCATCAACAAAGCAAACAAGAATTATGAATCATCCCCTCCTGCAGTGTTCTTTGCAAATATCAGGTGGCGTTGAAGTTTCACTCCGTTGAATTTTCAGCATGAGGGGGGGAGGGGTGTTCTTAGGTAGCAATCAAGATGAAATTCATATGGAATAATGATAGGTAACAAGGCATATCAGCAAGAAGATCAGCAATAAAAAGAGGTGCAAATAAAAATGGTAAAACAAACCCTAATTTTTAAAAGGTGGAAAAACTATCATTCATTGTGTTTGTTACAACATCCCTAATGACATGGAAGTAAATGACCTATAGAAGCAATGTGAACAACATAGAGTTATGGCTTACGTATACATCGCTAAAAATTATCGACATTTGGAAAGAAGTTTGTATGAGTCAGATTCTTGCGTGTGGAGAACAGAAGTGTAACATCCGGGATTTACCAAGTATTAATATTAATTATCTTATTGAATAATAGGTTGTTTTGGATTGGGCCAGGATAGTTGGGCTTCAAGAACTGGGATGAGAAGGGTATTACGCGGGGCGTACCATGCCAGGTACACTTAGCATACTCAAGGGAATTGGGCGGGGAGGCCATGCACGTACGCCCAGCGTACCAAAGGGTACGCACAGCGTACGCACGCAGATTCTAAAACCCTAACTTTTAGGGTTTGATCCCTATATAAAGGACCTTATGCCTTTAGTACAGCCTCCCTCTCACCTCTAGGCAGCCACCACGAAAACCCTAACCCATATTTGTGTGTTCTTGTGATTTGGAAGCCATTTGAGTGCATCTTGGTGTAGCCTTGGTGTTTTGGAAGAGAAAGGAGCTTGAAGAAGGAGCAAGGATTCAAAAGGAGCTTGTAGATCCATGAGAGTAGCACCATTTATGACCTATTTGAGGTATCAAGCTTCAAACTTGATCATTTCATGTTTAGATTTGATGTTGGGGTGTTTTATGCCACTTTTGGACTCCATTGTTGAGGCTTCTTACATCTTGATGATTTCAGACCATAAGAGTTGTCCTTTTGAGCTCTTAGAAGCACTAAGAGTCACAAAAATTGGACCTTGATGCTTAAGCCACAACCATGCAAGTGTTTGATGGTCTTAAAGCTTGTTAAAGGACCAAAATCATGCTTTGACCCCCAACCATGCGTGCAAGCACATAAAGTTTGTGACTTTATGGATTAGGAGGTCTTAAAGGACCCATATCTACATTTTGGACGTGAAGACTTAATGGATTAAGTCACAAATGAAGTCCCAAGAAAGTTGGCCAGTACGCTGCGCATACTGGGTCAACTTCCCGTTTTCGGTCAAGGCCAGCGTACGCTGGGCGTACGTGCCAGGTACGTCGCGCGTACGCATGAAGAGTGGCTGCCTTGGGCTTTTTGGGCCTTAGAGGGTTGGGCCTGGACTATTGGGCCCCCTGTAGAGTATAGTTTTGGGCCTGGGAATTTGGAATTAGAGTATTGGGCGTATTAGGCCATGTTAGGCCTTTTGAAATTATTATTTTGGCTAAGGACTTTTGGAATTAAATTGAGCCCATTTGAGGAATACGGCCCAATTCAGAAAATTAGGCCATTAGTGGGCCATTAGGGAGCCTTTGATGGGCCATAGAGGGACTGGGTATAATAAGTTAGAACTGGGCCTTAGGAATGGTTCAAATTAGGCCAAGGGGGTAAAATGGTCATTTTACCCTAAGTAATATTATAGATTTTGATTGAGTGTTGTTATGATTATGATAGTCGGGAGTAATCGGAGCGGCTGTTAGAGATTACTTTCCGGGAGATTCGACACTCAGCTTTACGAGGTGAGTTACCTTCCAGTAGAAGTGGGTCTAAGGCAACAATGTCGGCCCACTAGTAGGAGATGTGTGTTAGATGATTGATTGTCTTTGTGATAATTGTCTGGATTGCCACTATCTAATATGTTTATATGCTAGGATGTTTGGTTATATGTGCTAGTAGTAGTAGGGGTGAAATAGTCCCCGGATATCGGTTGAAAGATACCGAAGGGGTAGTCATGTCTAGCAGTATGTTATGTTATGTTATTATGTGGTGGTGGTAGGGGTGAAATAGTCCCCGGAACCGGTTGAGATAAACTGGAAGGGGTAGGTCGGACACCCCGGTATGTATGAGGGTTAGAAGTGAGATGTGAAAGAAAGATTGATGTAGCACTATGTGGGATGTGGGTTGTAGGGGTGGGAGCGATAGACTCCCTCTACCCTAAGAACTTTTTAGATAGGAAACTTCCGTCTTTTTTTCCTTCAACTGCAAGATTCGATATGGAGGATGCTGCAAAAAGAGGTCATGCAGATCAAACAAAACAACATGCATAACCACAAGGTAAACAATCGGTGTTATGGGTGATAAATAGAATTAAATCTTCTGCCTCGATGGTGGTTGGTGATGAGGAGAAAAATAAAAAACATAAACGTACAAATATTTCCTTGGAAGAAATAGACCTTTTGGTGGTATCGGATTTTTAGTGGATGGTCCTAAGGGCTAAGATGTGTTCGCGATGTGCACCTTATTGACAGCTTGTATAAGTTTTCCAATAAGAAATGGTTTAATGATAGAGTAATTAATTATATCGATGGAATATGGGTATGCTTGAAATTTAAATTTGGGAATGCATGAGTCAAGTTTAAGCAACATGAAGACAATAAGTGGTATTTTAAGGAGTCGGGACCAATGAGTAGAAAAACATGTTAGACCGAGTTGAATTTGTTCAAGTTTGAGTACTTAATTTATCATTTACTCACTTTATATTTACATAGTTCAGTTATTTGTATTTTTTTTTTGTTAAATTTACTCAGATTATATTGAGAATGTCCGATAATGTAAGACCTATGAATTTTTGTTTCATTGTTAATCTTAATGTTAGTTTTTTTCATGTTTATGTTATTATTTCTATATTTAAACATTATAAAAACTATACAACTAAGTGCTTTTTCTATAAAATAACAAAATCTTTGAAGTACACATTTATACAAAACAAGTCATCATTGTTTTGCAATTTAGCTTGTTTATTAATCACTTTAAATAAACATTTTAAGAATTTTAGCAAAAAATAATGATGACAGGTGAGACGGACAAGAGGTTTGCAAATAGTACTATACAAGGAATGCAAATTTTGTCATGGGGAAGGTGGTGGTTTTTTGGATGATTCGAGAATAGGAACTGGAGGGGGTGTTTGACAAAAGATTGTAGGATCCATTAATCATCTCCATGAGAATGGTTGTATTCCTTCTAATTCCATGTATAGAGTGGTGGGGGATGGGACTCAAACGAGGTTCTGGAAGGATGTTTGGTGCTTGGATATTCCTCTTAGGGAGCGGTTCGGGACGCTCTTTGCTTTGGCCTTTAATCAAGATGCTCGGGTAAGTGATTATTGGGATTCGGGGGATGGAATTTTCATTGGCGTCGGGGGATTAGAGGAAGGGCTGAATCGACCCAATATGATGATCTTGTGGAGACTTTAAATCCTATTCGCATAGGGGAGATGCCAGATAAGTGGTCTTGAGAGCTTGAACCATCGGGTATTTTTACTGTTAAATCAGCACAGAATTGGGTTGATGATATGTCGCTTCCTGTGGGTAGTATGTCTACTAGATGGAACCATTTTGTCCCTATTAAAATTAACATTTTTTTATGGCGTGTGCTTTTGGATCGCATTCCGGTTAGAGCTAAACTGGTGGAAAGGGGGGTGGTGATAGATTCCTTATTGTGTCTTGTGTGTCATAATTCTCAAGAAAGTGTGAACCATTTGTTGCTGCAGTGTTCGGTTGCTGATCAGGTTTGGAGTCAGGTTTGGCATTGGCTTCATTTGGACCTTCCTGTCTTTTCATCTATTCGTGATGTGATGGATTGGGTGGATTCTAGACCAATGGTTCATATGGAACACCCGATTGTTGAGTCGGTGTTCATGGTGGTCATATGGGTGTTTTGGACGTTTCGTAATTCTTTACTTTTTAGTAACAATAAACCTAGAAAAGATAGGCTTTTTGATTCTGTTGTGGATCTTTCTTTTCGTTGGTTTTCGTTTTGGAATTCTAAGGCTCGGATTAACGGGATGATGTGGTTACAAAATCCAATATGGCCTTAATTTGTTCTTTTTTCTAGCTCCTTGCTAGAGGTTTTGTTTATAATTTGATGCTGTTGTTTTAAAAAAAAAAAGGAATGCAATTTTTGATAAATAAAATTGTCTAGAGTAAAAGTTTAAAAAATATTATTTAAGCTCATTAAAAAAATTAACTACATTTTGGTAACAAAATTTATAAGTACACCATGAATTTGGTAATTAAAGAAAAAAAAATAAAACTCTTGAAATATCTCAATTTCTAATATCAAGATATACATTTTTGTTCATTTTAGTCGTTAATTCTTGAATAAAAGTTGCGGGGGCGATGAAGGTGGTGGGTTGCTGTCTCTCCATCCTCAGCCCCATTTCTTCTAACCATCCCCCATCATCACCATCATCATCTTCTTCTTCTTCTTCTTCTTTTCCCCTTCACCCAATTACAAAACGTAGGTCAATACTCTTTACTGCATCAATAGTAGTGGCGTCTTATCTTCAACTATGTCCAAAATCGCCATCTCAATCTGCAATTGCTCAACAACTGGATGAAACTCAGCAGGAAGAAGATCGTGTAGTTCGTCTCTTTGAGGTTTTTTTTCACTCTATTAATTAATGTTTCGTTGCTTTCAATTTTGATTCTGTTTCTTCTCATTTTTGTTCTCGAGTAACTTGCAATGCATCTTTTCAGTGATTTGGGTATTTGCAAAATTTTAGCTCCAAAAATTTTCAATTGTACCAACTCCGTCTAGAATTGCAGATTTGAATGTTCGATTGTTAGCTTAATTTATTGATTCAATCATTCAAACAATGGTGAATTAGTAATTTCTATGCCACATCTCAAAATCAAAATTATTGCAGGAGCTTAATGACTTTTCTCTAAACAATCTGAGGGAGTAATCAGTAATTCTTTCCAAAGATCAAATTAATCCGATAATTTGCTTTTGATACGTATTACATTACAATTACATACATTCATGTGATGATTGTAGGAAACATCACCATCTGTGGTTTTCATCAAAGACCTTGAAATCATCAATAATCCAAATAACACCGATGAAGTAGTAATGGTGGATGATGAGAAAGCAAAAGTTGAAGGGACAGGTTCAGGCTTCATTTGGGATACATTTGGTCACATTGTAGGATATTTGTTTCTACTTTCTACTGTTATATATCATTTCAATCATATTTTTACAAAATAATAATAATAATAATCAAAGAAAACACATTGCTATTTCTTTCATGTAACATTTAAATGTATGTCAGGTGACAAATTATCATGTTGTTGAAAAGTTAGCTACAGATCAAAATGGTAGACAACGTTGTAAGGTTCTCATGCCATTCCCAACAATTATTAAATGAATCACACTTTCTTTTAATTCTTTAATTTATTTTACTTTCCACATGTTTCATTAATACAGATATTCTTAGTTGACAAAAATGGCAACAGCTTATCTAGAGATGGCAAGATTGTTGGTGTTGATCCATCTTGTGATTTAGCTGTTCTAAAGGTGTTAACAATTTTTTTGTTACTTTTTTTTACTCATTTGTTGATATATATATATTTTTTTCATATTTATATTTTCAGGTTGATATTGAAGGGATTGAAGTAAAACCAGTTGATATTGGAAGTGCTCAAAAACTAAATGTGGGACAAAGTTGTTATGCTATTGGGAATCCTTATGGATATGAGAATACATTAACCACTGGAGTAAAACGTTTTCTTATATTTTAATATATAATACATTAATATTATATATTCTTAAAAAAATCGATTAATTTTATAAAAGTGTATATCAGGTAGTAAGTGGGCTGGGAAGAGAGATACCTTCACCAAATGGAGGTGCCATTAGAGGAGCAATTCAAACAGATGCAGCTATTAATTCAGGTAATAAACTCAAATTTAGATCAATAATTTTAATACAAAATTTCAATATTATGTGAAACTTTTTGTTTAATTTTATGATGCAGGAAATTCAGGTGGGCCATTGCTTGATTCTCATGGCCATGTTATCGGTGTCAATACTGCAACTTTTACTAGAAAAGGTATAAAGTATAAGTTAAAAAAAAGGTTTGTAATTTTATTTATTTCATTTAAATAATTGTTATTATTATTATTTGTATAAATTATTGTAGGGTCAGGAATGTCATCTGGTGTCAACTTTGCAATACCAATCGATACTGTGGTTAAGACTGTACCTTACTTGATTGTTTATGGAACTGCCTATCGAGACAGATTTTGATATTTTTATATTTATAATAGCAATGTATTTTGATTCCATTGTATTTCTTCAAATTCATAATTCCATTGTTATAACACAAAAAATATTGAAATACTTCATCATATATAAAAATCAACTACAGAAACTGAATCTCAATTCATTTAATACCATGAACCAAACATGTGAGAGATTTGATTCATTGAAAATAACATTCCACAAAGTATGAATGAAGATTTTACTTTTGAGCTTGAAGGGAGAGGAGTGAGAGGTGTTCATCAATGGAGCAATCAACATGACATGAGATTCTGCAAGATGAAGGGATTAATATCAACCCTAGACCTCTTTGTTCCATGGGAGAAGGAGATGATCTTCTGGTGCTTCGATATTCCACAGCATCTTGAAGAATTATGTTTCCTTGTTTATCCATACAGTAAAATGCTCCCATGAAGAATCTCCCATCACTTACCCCTACCAACATTCGCCTAAACAACAGTTTCTTCACTTGTGAAATGTCCGATTTGCCCTCAAAACATGCGTCTCCTTCTCCTTCTCCTTCTACTGCTTCGTTTGTATTCTCCATTCTGAAAAGTGACTGAAACCACTCGCTGAATGAATTCAAACAAGTAATGAACAAGAAAAGAAACCATACAACAAAAATCCATTTTTTATTCACTAAGGCATATCGTCGAACACCTATTGTGCATCTGCAAATTCCATATCAAAGGATGTGATAATTTATGGAATCACTTTCGGGAAGTGAACATAATCATTTATTAGAGATTCGTATGCAAATCGAAACGAAGTTTTCATTCGGATAACTAGTAATAGCACGAAGAAATAGATTACAAAGACATGAGGATGTGAATAGAGAAGAGCGTATCACCTTAAGCCAAATTAATTGAATCAGGGTAGAAGAACGAAATTACGTTTCCTCAATTCCACCAATACTCTGACGAACTTTGCTGATTTCACATTTAATTCGCTTAATCGAAACACTGAAATTGCTTATGTGGGCAGCGAATAGGCAATTTGGGGAAGTCGATCAGGATCGTCTTCTAGGTTTCAAACTTACAAAAATGATCCTTCCTATTCGTCAAACTTCATTTCAACTCCCCTAACAACTATAAAACAAAGACAAAACTATAAAAATAGTTTTGTGAGTTTTGGTCTAAACTTTCATGTTTTTTTTTTTTTTTTTTTTTTTTTTTTTTGATTGGTGGTCATTTTGATTATATTTTTATGTGGAATTGGTCTCTCTGTTAAACTTAAAAATAATAATATGCCCTTTTAATTTGTTTTTTCTATTTTTTAAAAAAAATCTCTTATTATTATATATATATTAAAGTTATGAAAAGTTTTAACAGTGGCATTTTTTTTTGTCAATTTTGGTCCTCCAACTTACAACATTGACCCTTCATCTTTATGCTTTTGTTCACAAACAACCCTTTCACTTTGGTTTGAATTTTTCATAACCCTCGTCTTTTATTACATATTATTAGTATTTAGTCTTTTGGCAGAAATGGTCCCTCATCATTATTATTATTATTGTTAGACAAAATTACATGATTAGTCCCTGTGGTTTATCAAATTTAACATTCTCTTTTTGGTTTTAAATTAATGTTTTATTTATTAGAAAATATTCACCCAATACCATAAATCCACCCACCATCTGCCATCACCACCACCGCCAAAATTACATAAATGGTCCATATGGTTTACCCATGGTGACAAATTCAGTCTCTACTACCTGAAAAGACCAAATTACCCTCACATTTGAATTTTCATAACCCTCGCCTTTTATTACATATTATTAGTATTTAGTCTTTTGGCAGAAATGGTCCCTCGTCATTATTATTATTATTGTTAGACAAAATTACACGATTAGTCCCTGTGGTTTACCAGATTTAACATTCTCTTTTTGGTTTTAAATTAATGTTTTATTTATTAGAAAATACACACCCAAGACCATAAACCCACCCACCATCTGCCATCACCACCACCACCACCACCGCCAAAATTACATAAATGGTCCATATAGTTTACCCATGGTGACAAATTCAGTCCCTACTACCTGAAAAGACCAAATTACCCTCACATTAACGGACAAAAAGCAACCAACATGCTACTTTACTTTACAAAGCAATACATTCCGACCCCGGCAACGCCGGAGAATCTTTTCTAGTTTAAATATTAATTGTAAAATAAATAAAAAGGGACCTCTCTCTCTCTCTCTCTCTCTCTCTCTCTCTCTCTCTCTCTCGTAATGACGCCATGCCCCAAATGTTCATTATCTTATTCCTCATATTGAAATGTAAAAAGTATAATCTACCATTAAAATGCAGAAAAATACCTAACCGTATAATCCATCATCTTAATTATTCAACCTGCAGTTGGAGCAACAATCGAAAGCTGCTTTAACCATTCAAATGTTCGATGACGTGACGCCCCTCGTTTTCGTTCTCCGGTGATCTTTCTTTCTTCCAACACTTCTAATACTTTCGAATTCTGTAACTGGATAATCTTTTCTTCTTTTGTCATAATCTTCTTCAGTACTGTACTTTAGATTGAATCTGCAGAGCATTTACACCCACTAAAAAACAATCTTTGTTTCTTCTTTGTGTTCTTCTAGTGTATCTGGTTTTGAGTTTGATTCTAATTTTGTTCAATGGTGATGTTTATACTATTGCTAGTATTGTTACTGTTGCTGTTATGGCTTCCGAATCTTTTGCTTCGATTGTCTAGATCCAATAACCCGATTTATTGTGGTTTCAACAACCCCGCCTGTAAAAAGCTCAATAACGATGAGGTTTTATGGCTAGAATGGGAAAACAACTGATGCTTGTGGTGTGGTGATGATATCGTGTTGGTGATGATGAAGAAGTTGTTGGTGAAGGATTTTGAATAACAAAATGGGGGTGGGTGTTCTGATGAAAAGCAACGGGGAGAGAGAGAGAGAGAGAGAGAGAGAGAGGTGTGGCCTTATATTTTAATTTAATAAAGCATTAAATTAAATAGACAAAAGATATATATATATATATATATATATATATATATATATATATATATATATATATATATATATATATATATATATATATCAAGATGGCATATTATCTATTTCAGTTTAGTGAGGGACCAAAACCACAACCAAAGTAGCTCAAAATGACTACCAATCCAAAAAAATCGAGGTTTGGACCAAACCTCGAAAAAATGCATACCATAGGGACCATTTATACAATTTTGTCTAAAACTAATTAATCCACCCAAATTCAAGTAATGGTACATCGGGTAAAACTTCGTTGTTTCTAACCAAAGAAAATTATAAAAATGGTATATGTGGTATAGTGTAATAGGCATATATAGTCCAACTTCAAGAAAATGGACAAATTCGGTCATTGTGTTTTGTCGATATTACATGGATCGTCCCTGAGCCGTTAAGGCTAACTTTTTTTTAAAAGACAAAGTTACCCTTCGACCAAACCAATAAATATAATATACTATAAGGACCAAATTTGTAATAGCAAACAAAATTATAAACCCAACCTAACATATTATATGCGTTTTACCCTTTGAATTGAAGATGAAGATGAATCAGCCGAATTTGGGTAGTTGTAGGTTCCATTTGTTTCATTTCCTAAGGTTTAGCCACCTTACCTTAATGTTTATCTATTGTCTAGTATAATTCCTTTCATCTTCACATATGGTCGCCGAAAATGGAAACTCAAATTCAACTTCAACCTAACAAAATGGCATGTTGTTTACCAGTGTCCAAATTGAGGCCTAAATACTTGCTTTCTAAAACACAGAAAGCCTTTCTAGAGCATCATTAATTCTTATTTTAATCTAATGGCTTGTACAAAGCAGTCGAAAACAAAGTCCACTAGAGGAAAGGCTATGAGGAAACAATTGGCCACCAAGGTGGCAAGGAAGTCAACACCAGCTATTGGTGGAGTGAAAAAGCCACACATATTCAAACCTAGAATAGTGATATCACAAAACTTTTGATCAGGAACTTCCGTTTTAGAGACTTTCGAGATGTCAAGACTAGTTTGCGATGCAATTCCAGAGCGTCGTCGTAGCTGCCATCTAGGAGGTTGAATGGAGATTAAATCAAGTGTCAATATTATCATTGATGGCTTAACCACTTCGTCTTACTTGTGTCTCCGGCGATGACTCATATAGGAGTAGAATAATCAGATCATGAATGATGTCGATTCCGATAGAAACATGATGATGTTAAATTGCTAATCACCTGAAACTCCCTGGTGCCCTTCATCTTCGATGACAGTTTTGGCGGCATTCTGGAGACCTAAATAATCGATTAGGGATTGGACTCTTAACTTTTTCTTCGATTTCGACAACCGTTTTTCTCCAATCGCTAGAGCACCACCTAAATGCTTGGTTTCAGTTTTTCTAGCTAAGCTACAAAGAGAATGGGTAGTGCATGGATTGCTTGGCCATTGTTGACGATGGTTTTGTGTGTGCATATGGTCAACAAACGATTCCCCAAAGGCGGCCTGCCTGTTAAATTTCCAAAAAGGATACCGCTTTAAGCCTTTAACCAATGTTTACCGTTAAAACAATATAGTTTTTTTTTTTTTATTAATAAATTATCTCAATTTTGATGTAGAGTTTCTAGAGTACTTACATAAATGGCCCCTAAGGTTTTGGAAAATAAATATTAAAAAAATGAAAATAAAAAAGGGTAAAAAAAATCATTTTATAGTCACTTAATTGCCTTTAGTGTTAACTTTAACAACGTACGGACGATCCATGTAATATCAACAAATACAAGGACCGAATTTGTCTATTTTTTAAAGTTGGACTATATATGTTTGTTATACCATACCACAAGGACATTTTTGTAATTTTCTCTTCTTACCAAATAAAAGAAAGATATTTGGGTTCCTTGAGAAAACTTTTTAATAGACTTTGTATATTATAGACAAAAATATAAAAAATATATGCACACAACAAACTCAAACCAAAGTATAGCAAAGTAATTGATAAGAATATATGCACACCCTACATTCCTTTTGGGTCGGGCATGTTATATGATAATTTGAAATGATAAAAATATGTGGTGGTTGAGATATATATCAAAAGCACTTTTGATCAAGTCTATTGTCAGAAACCCGAGTACTTTGAATTTTATTGGATTATTTTCCAAATGAGATTTTAAATAAATGAGTGTAGGATTTGGATTATTTTCCAAATGAGATCCTTTGAATCATCATTCGAAATTCGAAAAGGACTGCAAATTTTTTTTTAAATAACAAATTTAATCTACTCCTAAACTACTCATAATTACACCAATGTCCTGTTGGAAATTATAGATGAAATATTACAAGTTGCAAGTTTCCTCTATCCCACATTGGTGGGGGGAAAAACCTTTTGTGAGCTTATAAACCGTTTCCCTTGATAGACCTTTAAATGCTTTAGTGGATCAAAGGAATTGACCAAGCCCACACATGCGTGCCTAGCCTAGCTTAGCACTAGCCGACACCACGAGTGCGCGAAATGGCACGATTTAGGCGCACTTGGCACTTGGCAGGATCCATCGGTCGCTGGAAGCTGAGGAGCTTTTATTTTTGGCAAAGTTCGGGTTAAGTCGGTTTGGCACTTTGTTGCCTCCTAGGGTTTCGATACCTATAAATACAACTCCTAAGGAGTCGTATTCTACACACGAAAATTCAAGGCTCTCTTAGTATTCTTGGCGATTTCTTTCTGGTTTCTCAATATTCACTTCGCGTTTATTGTTTTTCCATTGCTATTGGAAACTCGATAAATCTAAATTAAATCCTAGGGTTTTACTCTATTGCTTATAGCCGATAGAAGCGAAGTAAAAAACTGTAAGGATAGGTGTACGATCCGTGCAGTTATTCTATATTCAAGATCAGTCGTTAACAGGTCGGTTTTACCTTATTGTCTCGTGATGACGTGCCTAAGACGGCACGACAGAATCGCGCCTAGCCAAAACGCTAAGCGTTCCAGCCGGGCTAAGCCCAGCAGGCTCAGCACCCGCCAGCGCCTCTGGGGACAAGATGCCCAGGCGAAGGGCTCGCGCCCGCTGAAGAACGCTCCCAGCTCCAAGACAAAAGAGACAATCAGAGGACAAACAGTGGATCAGACCATTACCGCCAGAGCCAATAAGAGCGCCCTGACGGTTGAAGGCGCACGATCCTCCAATCAGCGCCTCTGATCTTGTCTCCCCAAAAAGCGATCCTGTCTAGTACGGACTGGGCAGGAGCGCTAGGTATAAAAGGATGCACCCTCGGACTCACGAGGTAAGCTCTTCTCTCCAAAAGAAGACACCAAAAACCCTAGATATCTCCTAACTTGACCGTCGGAGCGTTCTTCCGGGAGCACCCTCCCGGGAAGCGGCTGACGGCTTCTCTTTCTTGTGATCTTGCAGGGATAACGAGTAATCTGATCCACCAGTGTTAATCCACCTGAAAGCCAGGTCACATCATTTGGCGCCATCCGTTTGTGAGACGAAGAACACAAACTAAAAGCAAAAGATTGAAGAATCAATGGCGTCCGACGGCAGCGATGGACGCGACGGCTCTCAGGCTAGTCCCATACGCTCCATGGCAACGTTGGACGAAACACCGCCGCCCACGACGGACAACAGAGCACCCCTAGGTGAGGGAAGCTCTACGATAATCACCAACACCGCCTCGCAACCGGCAACTCACCAACTGAGAACAACTCCGGCGGGGCCACTCTTAACCACATCCCTTCAGATGTCGCTATTCTTTGTACCACCAACGCAGCAATCACCATCGGTCCACCCAGCGATGCTACCACCAAGCCAAGTTTTCAACAGCCAACCGCCGTTTATAGTGATACCGTTCAACCAAGTGACGGGTGGTTTAGGCCCAGTGCTTTCTCTACCCCCACTGGCGCAGACTATGGTGGCTCATACGCCACCTATCTACTCGATGGCAGGCACGTGGGCCGGACCGACCATTGCCTCCAACCATAACCTCCAGCAGGCCTCGACAATCAACCCCTTAACACCAATACACTCTTTCCCCTCCGGATATCCTCTCCAGTTTCCATTTCAACAGCACTCCTTTTACGGACCAACTCCGGGCTTTCATGCATCGTCGTCATGCGATTTAAGCCTCCAACACCAGTCACAAGGCACACCAGTCGTCCCAACCCAAGACTGCCTTTCTCGCAGCGTTACATTCCCGTTTGTCAAAGAGTTGCTAGACTACGAAATATCGAACACAGCCAAACTGCCAACGCTCAAAACCTATAATGGCACTACCGACCCGGACAGCCACATCGACACGTATGAGTGGACAATGACGTCTCTGAAGCTTGATGAGAGGTTCTGGTGCACATATTTCCCGACGACTCTCGATGGCAATGCAGGCACATGGTTCAAGACGTTACGTCCAAGCAGCATCTCCAAGCTCAACTTAAATACTTATTCCTCACCAACTTCATGCAGCTACGAAGTACAAAGGAGATTCTCATTCTATAATAGGTTGTAAGCAAAAGGAGGGTGAAACCGTGCGAGAATATTTCACCCGGTTCATAAACGCCACGTTAGATGTGCCGGGACACGACAAAGGGCTTATAGCTGGCGCTTTCACATGGGGCCTTTTACCAGGTCCCTTGTCACAAAAGCTTATGGGTAAGAAACCCCAAACAAGGGTCGAGTTAAAGGAGAGGGTAGAACGATATCTCAGGCAGGAAGAAGGCGAGGCAGCAAAACAGGCATACCTAAATGCCATGACGACCAAATGTCATAACCCAAGTCACACGGACTTTCGAGGAGCAAGTAGGCACTTTGGCCAGGCAAGGAGGCCTTAGGCGAGGTTTCGCCCATTCGATAGAGACGACAGACGGAGTCGTCGACCAGAGGTGTATGCGGTATCAGAGAAACAACAGCCAACCAAGTCACCCAAGAGCCGGTATTGCGAGTACCACAAAAGCAAGACACACGATACGACTAATTGTTCGGTACTCAAGAAAGAAATGGAGGAAAAGCAGCTCAAAGGAGACTTGGTGGAAATAGCACGAAGCTTGCGCGCCAAGTTTGACGCCGAGAACGCCAAGAACGTGCCTCGAGAAGGAGTTCAACCCAAGGAAATATTCATGTTACGTAACAAAAGAAGTAGGGAAACACAGCCGCCGAACTATTGGATCCCCGGGCCCCCGGCGCGGACGCTCACGTTTTTTGCGCAAGACCCTCGTCCTGAGGGATGAAGAGGTGATAACCCATTGGTAATCCAGGCCTCCATCAAAGATGTGACCATACACAGAGTGTATGTCGACACAGGGAGTTCAGCAGACATAATCTATGAGCACTGTTTTTGACTTCTCCCAGATCGATGGAAGGACAACCTGAGACCCACGGCGGGGCGGCTGGTCGGATTCACCGGCCACAGCCTGTGGCCGCTGGGCACGATTCACCCCCCCTAACAATCACCAGCCACGATAAGCAACGAAAGAAGACGGTCCTGATCGACTTCGTGGTCATCCGACATTCGGCAGAGCACAACATCATCTTGGGTAGAACGACCCTCCTAAAGCTAGGAGCGGTCTCGTCGACTATGCATGGAATCTTGAAATTCGATACTCCGGCAGGTCCAGCCACAGTACTCGCCACCCCTCCCAGAGAATTGCAGTGCTTTACGGTAATGAAGCCAGCAGAGATGACTAAAGAAACAAAGAAGCCACGACGAGATCCGGCGAAAGGAAAGGAATTAATCAACGAGGAATACCCTGATCAGCCGATCAGCATTGGTCATAACCTCCCAGGTCACGTGAGGGAGGCAGTAGCCGACCTAATCAAACGGTACAAATACATATTTGCATGGACTCCCACAGACATGGTGGGGGTAGATAGGAAGGTCATTGAGCATAAACTGGCAATCAAGCCAGGGACAAAGGAAGTGAAGCAGAAGAGAAGGGTCCAAGGAGGGGACCGCAACAGGGCAATTAATGTAGAGGTGGCTAAGCTGGCGGAGGCCGGAATAGTAAGGGAAGCGGTTTTCCCAACTTGGATCGCTAATCCGGTTATGGTGCGCAAGTAGGACGGGTCATGGCGTATGTGTATTGACTTCTCAGACTCGAACAAAGCGTGTCCCAAGGACTGCTACCCCCTCCCGGAGATCGACCAGAAAGTGGAATCGCTGCAAGGGTTCAAGCTGAAGTGTTTCCTAGATGCATATAAGGGGTATCATCAGATTCTGATGAGCGAGCAGGATGAAGAGAAAACGGCTTTCTACACGGATCATGGCACCTTTTGTTACACCAAGATGCCTTTTGGTTTGAAGAACGCGGGTGCCACGTACCAGCGCCTGGTCGACTCGATCTTCGCTGAGCAAATTGGGAGGAATATCGAAGTGTATGTCGACGATATGGTGATTAAGAGCTCCCATGAAAGCAAAATGTTGCAGGAGATCGAGGAGACTTTTCGTACACTAGAAAGGGTCAAAATGAAATTGAATCTGGCTAAATGCACATTCAGGGTAGAAGAAGGACAGTTCTTGGGATACTATGTTACCAAACATTGCATCCAGCCTAGCCCAGTTAAAGTGGACGAGTTTATGGAGACACCACCCCCAGGCACTCTCAGGGACGCACAGGGTTTGAATGGGAAGCTCACGGCTCTGAGTAGATTCATCTCGAAATCCGCTGACAAGGCCATGCCACTATTTCATACACTGAAGGGTTGTATTGAAAAGAACAACTTTCAATGGACAGCCGCAGCGGAAGAAGCGCTCCAGAAGATTAAGGAAGCACTACACAAGCTACCTACACTGGCCAGCCCCGTCCCGGGGGAAACACTGCAAATGTACCTCTCGACCTCAAACGAGGCGATATCCTCGGTGTTGACCGTAGAAAGGGAAGGAGAGCAGAAGCCGGTATATTTTGTGAGTAGGGCATTACAGGGTCCTGAACTCAATTATCCCACCCTGGAAAAACTGGTCCTGACACTCATTTACGCGGCGCGACGTTTGAGGCGCTACTTCCAGGCGTACCAAATAGAGGTGCTAACAAATTGCCCCATCAAACAGATATTGCTCAAGCCAGAAACATCGGGCCGGCTAGCAAAATGGGCGATCAAGCTGGGGGAGCATGATATAAGCTATCGTCCAAGGACAAGCATTAAGGGACAAGCACTGGCTGATTTCTTGCTCGAAATTCCAGATGAAGGAAACTTAGCCAAGGAAGGAATCTGGGCGGTAGAGGAAGTCCCAGCCAACGACCACTCGTGGACGCTATACACCGATGGGGCGTCCAGCAGGGAAGGCTCGGGTGCAGGCTTAATCTTGACTAGCCCAGAGGGAGAGGAAGTGACCTACGCTCTTCGGTTCGACTTCCACACCTCGAATAACGAGGCGGAGTACGAAGCCTTGCTCGCAGGGTTGCGCTTAGCCAAGCAAATGGGGGCGAAGGCTGTGACAGCCCTGACAGATTCGAGGTTAGCCGCGAACCAAATTAACGGAAGTTTTGAGGCAAGAGATAAGAGAATGGAGAGATATGTGAGAATGGTGAGAAAACTGATCCAGTCCTTCAGAAAGTTCACGATCAAGCAAATACCTCGGAGCGAGAATAAAAGGGCAGACGCTTTAAGCAAGTTGGCATCCACATGTTTCGATCATCTATCGAAGAAGGTTTTGGTAGAAGTACTCAGGGAAAGGAGTACAGATGAGTAGCAGGTGAATACCTTGACAACTACCGGGCCCACATGGATGACACCATTTATGGAATATTTGCAAAGGGGAGTGTTACCAGACGACCACAGTGAAGCCAGGAAGATACGAATAAAGGCGCCCTCATATGCATTGATAAACGGGGAGCTGTATCGAAAAGGGTTCACGGCACCATGGTTGAAATGCGTAGATCAGGCTAGAGGGATGGAGGCGCTACAGGAGGTGCACGTAGGTCAGGCGGGCACGCACGACGGAGCCAGGGCTTTAACGGGTAAAGTGCTCCGGATGGGGATATATTGGCCCACTGTACACCAAGAGGCGCTGGGAGTGACTAGGAAGTGTGGGGAATGCCAGTCTTACGCTCCAGTTCAAGCAAACCCGCCAGTACCACTGCAGAACATATCCAGCCCATGGCCATTCTACCAATGGGGCATAGACATTGTAGGCCCATTCCCAGAGGCACCTGGAAAGCTGAAGTACATGGTGGTGGCGGTGGACTACTTCACAAAGTGGATTGAAGCAGAACCGCTAGCGTGTATATTAGGAAGACACATGATAAAGTTTGTATGGAAAAATATCATGACAAGGTTTGGAACACCTAAGGTGCTCGTCAGTGACAATGACCTACAATTTGCTGAAAATCCTTTCAGAGAATGGTGCGCCGGTAAAGGGATAAGTCAGTGGTTCACATCAGTGGCGCACCCACAGGCTAATGGACAAACAGAAGTGTCCAATCGAACCATTGTGAACGGCATCAAGAAACGGTTGGGTAAGGCAAAGGGGAATTGGGCAGAGGAGTTACCGGCAGTACTCTGGTCGTACAGAACCACTCCACGAACAAGCACACGGGAGACCCCATTCGGCCTAACATACGGGACGGAGGCTGTACTTCCATTAGAAATAGATGTTGGCACGTTGAGAGCGGTCAATGCGGATGAAGAAAGCAATGCCCAAGACCTAAGATTGAATCTGGACGTCCTCGAAGAGAGACGCGAGAAGTCGGAGATACGCCAAGCTGCGTACAAACGTGTAACAGAAAGATATTACAATCAGAGGGTGAAGGAGAAGGCATTCAGAGTAGGCGAGTATGTGCTGAGAAAAAATGAGGCAAGTCGAGCCCAACCCCAAGGCAAGCTGGGCCCAGTATGGGAGGGCCCGTACAAGATTATAGAAGCGAATAGGAACGGCGCGTATATATTGGAAACAGCGGAAGGGAGGCGGATACCAAGAACATGGAACGCCAGAAACTTGAAGAAAATTTTCTTTTAAGGGCAAAATGGCAAATAGCCCTAGCTGTCCACCGTCGTACTTAGCATATCACATTTTTAAGTACTTAGTGTACTTGATTTCATGCTCAGAGACATGATTCTCATACTTAGTGTATTGGAGCCCATAGTTAATGTAATCGAATGATTGATATGCTAAATTTTAATACTCAGTGTATTAAATCTTGAAGCGACTGAATACCTAAAACATTGATTTTTATTGTTGGGTGCTTAGAGAACCCAGCCGTGACACTTAGCGTGTCAATACTAATGTGGGCAAAATAAAATGCTTAGCGCATCAAAATACCATTAGAAGAAAGCAATGCTTAGAGCATGCAACGGGACACCCGGTACACCAAAACGTTTTTACATACAATCAAAAGAGTAAATTTCTAGCAAAACCCATACATCACGTGTCCAGATCAAAACAAGAAAGAGCATCTTTGTTTTCACAGTAGAGCATGCAAAGGAAACTAAAACAACCATAGAGAATATTTTCACGCCCCAGGAGGGGTAGCACACGATGCCAGAGCATCTTTGTTTTCATCACCATTGTGTCCATCGCCAACAACCATCTCCACCACCACATTCTCATCACCCACCCTAATGTCACGGTCACCGTCATCCTCAATACCCTGTCCACCCTGACCAGCATCACCTTCGATCACCTGCATATTTTCATCGCCTCGAACCACCATACCCTCAGGGGTACCTTCTGAACCAGAGAAAGAACACAACTCCCGGAGGCCCCCAATATCCAAATCTCCCAAACCCAACAAAGATGCATGATCCATACTCGCAAACGACAACAGAGCATCATTCACGCTAACCATCGGACCAGTAGAAGGAAGACGAGCACCAGCATCATCAGACCCAGCTCCAGCGGTTACCTTTTGAACGAATTCAATCCCAGCCACAAAAGCAGCATGTCGAATGAGACTTATAGCATTCGTGAAATTCGGATGCTCAATCAACTTATCCACAATACGAACAACACCCACACGCACAAACCAATCCAAATCTCGGCGAGAAGCACCCGCATCTGCTTGCAAAGAAGAGATTAACTTGTCACGATCAACAGAATCGCGCTCAAGACTTTCCACTTGAATCATTAAACCTTCATTCACTTGATTAAGGGAGTCGACCTTGGCCTCCAAAGCGGCCCTAGCTTCGCCAAGGATAGCCTTCTCAGATACAAGGAGCTGACACTTTTGTTCAGCTAGTTGGAGGTCTTCACCAAGCTCGCCAACGCGACGCTCCATCCCTACCACGTGCGACTCGCATATGGAATGGGTGGCCTCCATCTCGCTAAGGGAGTGGATGCGTCGGGAGCCGACAACAAGGTAAAACATAGCTTGCGCGGCGGCGTAAGCCATATTGTGGGCAAGAGCAGGATTACCCATAGCCTCCATGTTACTAACTGCAGCAGGAGGAAAAGCATGGCGAGAGAACTCCAGAGCTTTGGCACGAACAGATAATCGGTAGTGATTGTGGAGACTCCACGAAGGGGCAAAGACAGGGGGCCTGGCAGAACTCTCCCCAATAACACCACCCAGAGGGAGTGACGCCTGGCCGGGATCACTAGAGTCCTTGACAGGAGAAAGCTTCGGAGGGAGAAACGGAACACTCGGAACAGGTAAAGGAGAGATAGACAAAACAACGGGCTGATCACGCGCCCCATGGATCCCCTCGGACTGTTGCGCGTCTTCATCGGGGATCACAACCACGCCGGTTGGCATGGAAGCCATAGAAATCAACAGGCAGGAAAAGCTACGCCTGGTCTGAATTCTTTTGGCAACAGTAGGTGCGCCGGAGATCGGCTCACCCATGGCCAAGACGGATTTTCTTTTCGCCTGCATACGCCGAACATCAGCAATGATACCCTCTTTGCTATCCTCGCTACTCTCCATGGAAGAGGAGAGGGTACTACCCAGAGGCATGACAACCAAAATAGGGCGAGCATGGAAGGGATTCGTCTCCGACGCCGACTCGCCTGTAGGGGAAGTAGAAGGAGCAGCAGTCAAAGCAAACTGGACCAACCGGTGAGGTGGAGGGAGCCGGTCAACCAGATCCACCTCGTGGTACTCCAACTTGCCCCGGTAGCGTTTCCGGAGAACCTCATCCATAGACAAAGAAGACTCAGCACCTGGGAAGGACAGAACACGAAGTATCAGAAAAAAAAAAGAGAAGAGGGGGAACAAAAAGAGGAAAGGAGAAAGCCAAGCAAAGCACTTACCGTCAACAATGCAGAAGAACGCCGCCATTTTGCCACGCCGCCTCCAAGAGGGACTCATCCCTACACCAGAAAGGAGGGCCTCAGAGTAGTCCTCAGGAGATACTTGGACGCTCTTAAGGTAATCAGCAACGCCCTGGTTGTGGGGGGAAAAGCTTAGGGATGGTATCAGCAAAAGTATTCGCACGATACCGACCACTCCCAACCAGTTCTTGATTCACCCATAGCCACTTATCCTGCCAGTTCTTGGGGGTTCGTCCGTCGGGAACTAAAGCATCCCCCCCCCCCCCGTCGGACTGAAAATGTGCATTTATCTCCGGTGACGCAGAATCTGAAGAAATACTTAAACACAAAGTAATCGGGAAGATAACCATTGGCCCTGCAGATCATCTCGAATGGTACCACTTTGTTAACGGCATTCGGGGTCAGCATCTGCAAACTACAGCCATCTTTCTGCAGAACCTCTTCCTGAAAGTCCGTCAACGGGAAGTGGATGCCGGCGTCTAGGGTTTTCAAATAAACCCCAAATTTGCCAGGAGGGGGGGATGAGATGCTAGAACCCGAAGAAGGAAATTCCACACCCTCCACAGATGACAAGCCATACAAAATTTCAAGCTGGCGGTATTCAGCGGCGGAGGGAACGGTACCAGGAAGACTCGCCATAAAGAAGAAAAAAAGAAAACTCAGAGAAAGGAAGACGAAGAAGGATAAAGGAAGGGTGAAGGCGAAAAGGAAACCCTATAAGTGTTTTTATAAAGGAACAGAAAGGGCGGGGCATTTAAAATGTCTGACACGATGACGTAACTGCCAGCCATCATGCGCAGTCACGTCGCCATTAAGAACGGAACGGCGGGTAAAGAAAAACCAACACATGTAAGCTAGTTAAGCCCGGAACACCGTAACTAGCGCTGCAACGCTACGGCTACCGGACTGGGGGACTTGATGACGTGCCTAAGACGGCACGACAGAATCGCGCCTAGCCAAAATGCTAAGCGTTCCAGCCGGGCTAAGCCCAGCAGGCTCAGCGCCCGCCAGCGCCTCTGGGGACAGGATGCCCAGGCGAAGGGCTTGCGCCCGCTAGAGAACGCTCCCAGCTCCAAGACAAAAGAGAAAATCAGGGGAAAAACAGTGGATCAGACCATTACCGCCAGAGCCAATAAGAGCGCCCTGACGGTTGAAGGCGCACGATCCTCCAATCAGCGGCTCTAATCTTGTCTCCCCAAAAAGCGATCCTGTCTAGTACGGACTGGGCAGGAGCGCTAGGTATAAAAGGATGCACCCTCAAACTCACGAGGTAAGCTCTTCTCTCCAAAAGAAGACACCAAAAACCTTAGATATCTCCTAACTTGACCGTCGGAGCGTTCTTCCGGGAGCACCCTCCCGGGAAGCGGCTGGCGGCTTCTCTTTCTTGTGATCTTGCAGGGATAACGAGTAATCTGATCCATCAGTGTTAATCCACCTGAAATCCAGGTCACATCATCTTGCGTTTACTTTCGTCCAATTACAGGACACTCTTCTTCTACCTTTCTTATAATCTGGTCTAATCGAGAAGGATTGATCTGGTTTCTGGACAAAACTTGGCAACCATATTAATAATAATTGGATTTATTATTTGCAACTAATCGACATATAATTCTCAATATTATTTGTTGGTTTCCTTGCGTGTCTATTGGTTCTGATTTACAACATTCTTAAAGGTTTTTATCTTGTTTGTGATAAATTAACAGTCTAATGGAAAACCAAATCCCTACTACTAGCCTCCACTTAATGAACGAATAGTTTGCCAAGCTTGAGCAATTCGATGGTCAGAACTACACCCGTTGGGCCGAAAAGGTCAAGTTCATGCTTCATGTGCTGAAGCTAGACTTTGTGTTGGATCCTAACCTGACCCCAATTCCTGCTAATCCAATTCCCGAGTCGGGAAAAACTGTGGACCCAATGGTCATCACAAAACTGGAAAAGCAAAGGGTTCTGCGTAGAGAGTCTAAATAACTATGTGTGGGTCACATCAAAAACTCATTGTTTGATTGGCTCTATGATCTTTACGCTCCGGTCAAAGATCCAAGAGAGTTATAAGGTGCTTTGGAACTAAAGTACAAGGCACATGAGGAAGGTACTAACAAGTACCTTGTGTCTAAGTACCTAGAGTTTCAAATGACTGATGACAAATCTATCATGGAGTAAGTGCATAAACTCCAAGTCATGGTCAACAAACTAAACATACTCTCCATCTCTATACCAAAACTCTTTCAGGTTAGTTCGATCATAGCAAAACCACCCCCTCATGGAAAGACTTCTCTAAGAAAATGATGCACAAATCCGAGGACTACTCCTTGGATGATCTGATGAAACACCTCCTATTGAGGACGAAACTCGCATCAGGTACAAGTGTGGTAAAGTCGGATCGAGTGTGCATCACGTGTCAGCTGGTGGTTCTGGTCACAAGGCCAAATCTAGGAGATAGAACAAGAAGAACTTCGGACCCAAGAAACAAAACTTTAATAAACCGAGTCATCAGAATCCTAACTCAAAGCTAAAGAGGTTCGGACCTTGCCACGTCTGCGGAGAGATTGGGCATTATGCGAGAGAATGCATAGATCACAAATCAGGACTAATAGCACATGCAGTCGAGCAGGTCACTGATATGGTGGCAAGTGTGAACATTGGAGAGATTTTCATGATATCTTCCCTTACCTGAGCAATCTGTGCTTGAGGATGGTTCGTAGACACTAGAGCCACTGTGCATGTTTGTGGGCAACGAGAGAGCTTCCGCACTTACCATCCAATGCCACCAGGAATGGTTGTTGTCTGTGCTGATGGTCACAGAGTTGAAGTTTAAGGAAGAGGTGATGTCCGTTTGAAGTTCACACGTGGTGAATGGTTTACCCTTCGAGATGTTCTTCATATTCCTAGTATCTCGAAAGGGTTGATTTTTGCGGACAAGTTTGACAAGGGTGGGTTCAAGATGGTGCTTGAGAAAGGCAAAATTGCAATCACTAAGGGCAGAAGATTTGTTAGGAGGGTAAAAAATTGTTTAGGATATGTATTGTTTGTGCATTAGTGATGAGGGTAGTGCGAGTGGGCCAAGTGTTGAGAGTAATAGTGTTAGTGCAAGTGTTGCAAGTGTATCTAGTGTTGCTGGTAATGATGTAATTGGTGGATTGGTTGCTAATGTGCATGAAGTGAACTTTTCTGTTTATTTTGTTTGTTCAATTTCTTTATGGCATAAACATTTAGCACACACTAATGTTAAAAACATTGAAAAAAATGCAAACTAAAGGAATGTTAAAAATATTACACAAAAGATTTTGAAAATGTAAAACTTGTGTGAAATCTATGTTTACAAAGAAACCATTTCCATCAGATAAGAGAAATACATCATTACGAGTTAATTCATTCTGATATATGTGAATTAAATGGAATACTTACTTGAGAAGGAAAAAGGTATTTCATCACATTTTGTGATGACTCTAGTCGATATCTACATGTTTATTTTCTCAGATCAAAAGATGAAGCTTTTGACGCATTTAAACTGTATAAGGCTGAAGTCGAAAATTAACTTGAAAGACACATCAAAGTTCTTTTCTCGGACAGAGGCGAAGAATATTTGAACCAAGAGTTTGACACATTTTGCAAAGAGAATGGAATCAAACATGAGAGAACTTCACCATATACTCCCCAACATAATGGTTTGGCTGAAAGAAAGAACTGAACCCTTTGTGTGATGGTAAACTGCATGTTGAGCCAATCTTATCTACCAAACAATCTGTAGGGGGAAGCACTTTTGACTGCTTTCTATGTCCATAATAGGATCACAAGTCGTGTGATTCCTACAATCCCTTATGAGTTTTCGAAATGTAGAAAGCCTAATCTAGATTATTTGAAAGTGTGGAGGTGTGTGGCGTATTATTGAACACCTGATCCTAAGAGATCCAAATTTGGAGCTCGAGCTATGCAAAGTGTATTAATTGGATATGCTTAGAACAACAAGGCTTACCGATTACTGGATGATGAACCTGGTGTTGTCGTAGAATCTAGAGATGTGGAATTCAATGAAGACAAGCTTTCTAGAGATGATGAAAACTCCAATAGCACAACACAAATAAGTACTTCTAGAGAAATACTCTCACATCCTCCCATTGTGGAGGAGCCAAGGAGAAGTACTAAGGCTAGAATAGAGAAAAGCTTTGGAGACGACTTCTATTCTTATTTGGTCGAATGAACATAAAAGAAAGTGACAATAGAGGTTATATTTTCCATTAACTTGGATGATGATCCTAAGACCTTTATTGAATCCATGACTTCTAGAGATGCTCCTTTGTGGAAGGAAGACATCAATGATGAAATGGATTCAATTATGGGTAATGGAACTTGAGAGTTAGCTGATCTACCTAAGGGGAGGAAACCCATAGGGTCCAAATGGATATTCAAGAGAAAATATCATCCAGATGGATCCATATCTCCCTATAAAGAAAGATTAGTTGCTAAAGGCTACACGCATCGAGAAAGGATAGATTATTTTGATACCTATGCCCTGGTTGCTAGGATTAGTTCTATTAGAACTCTCATAGCAATATCAGCTTTGAAATGATTGTACATTCATCAAATGGATGTTAAGACAACCTTTCTTAATGGTTATCTCAAGGAGGAGATTGACTTGGAGCAATCTGAAGGTTTTGTGATACTTGGACAAGAAAAAGTGTGTAGACTTATTAAATCCTTGTACGGGTTGAAGCAAGCTCCCAAACAGTAGCATGAGAGATTTGACACCACTGTGACTTCTTTCGGATTTCAGCACAATAGTGTTGACAGGTGTATTTATTCCAAATACACATCTGAGTACATAGTTGTTATATGTCTTTTTGTTGATCATTGTCACTCACCTAGAAGGTATTCTTAAGACGAAGAAATACCTATCCTCGAAATTTAAGAGGAAATATCTTGGAAAAGTTGATACAATTCTTGGTATCAAGGTGAAAAGGACAGGCAGTCAGATTTCTTTGAGTCAATCTCATTACATAGAGAAAATTCTAACAAAGTTTCAACATTTGAACATTAAGGAGTTCAACACTCCCTTTGGGTCAAGTGTGAAACTAAATGTGAATTATGGTCGAGCAGTGGCTCACCTAGAATACGTAAGTGTAATTGGGAGCATGATGTATACTACACATTGTACTCGACCTGACATCGCATTCGCTCTAAGCAAACTAAGTCAGTATATTGTAAATCTAGGGACAATGCACTGGAAGGTAGTAGGTAGAGTACTAGGATACCTGAAAAGGACAAGTACTTTTGAGTTGACGTATTCGTCATCAAATGGAATACTAGAAGGTTATTCTGATGCTAGCTGGATACATCACACCAATGACTCAAAATCCACAAGTGGTTGGATTTATACTCTAGCTGGCGGTGCTATTTATTGGGCGAGCAAGAAACAAACATGCATAGCTCTTTCAACGTTGGAATCAAAGCTAATTATCTTAGCACCAGCGGCCAAAGAGGCTGAGTGGATTCAAGATCTACTTATGGATATCTGTCTGTGGGATATTCCAATGCCTTCAATACCCATGTATTGTGGCAGTGAAGCCACACTGTCTAAAGTATATAATGCTTTATATAATAGGAATTCGAGACATGTATGTCTAAGACACAATTTCGTGAGACAACTAATTGAAAGTGGTACCATCAAGGTTGTATATGTCAAGACAATTAGGAACTTGGCAGATCCATTTACCAAACATCCGATGAGAGATTTGGTTACATCTACCACGAGAGTCATGGGTCTAAAACCACAATAGGATCGCTTAGTGATGGAAACCCAACTTGACATTAGTGCTCCTAATTCTCAAGTTTAAAGGGTAACAACAAAGTCACTAACGATAGAAGGTACTATCATTGATGATAAATCCATGTGAGGTATGATAGTACGTCATTGCCGAGAACAAGGTTGAGTTACGACTCTTAACAAAGTTTTGGAGACATCTAAGCAACGAATATGTTGTAAAGCTTTGCCTATATGATCTAGAGGTAGTGCCTCCTCAAGTGAAGATAAGTGGTTTATCTTCTAAAGGGTCATGAAAAGGATTTATAGCGCATGGCCATATTAGCACTCACGGAAAACGCAAAGACGGCATATGATGTGTGGGGGTAAACCGGAGAGATCACAAGGTTCATGGTTTAAACCTATAAGGATACCACTGAATTGGTCTCTTCTTGTTTGTTCTCATTAAACTAGGGTTTAATCTTCGTGACACCCAAGCTACATCATATTTCTGAGTGAAAGGAAACTTTCTAACTTGGTGGGGGATTGTTGGAAATTATAGAGGAAATATTGCAAGTTGGAAAGTTTCCTCTATCCCATATTGGTGGGGGAAGAAACCTTTTGTGAGCTTATAACCCATTTCCCTTGATAGGCCTTCAAAGGATTTAGTGGATCAAAGGAATGGACCAAGCCCACACACGCGCGCCTATCCTAGCCTAGTACTAGCTGACGCCACGAGTGCATGAAATGGCGCGATTTAGACGTACTTGCCACTTCGCACGACGCATCGGTCGCTGGGATATGAAGAGCTTTATTTTTGGCGAAGTTCGGGTTAAGTCGGTTTGACCGATCTGGTCAAACAGTTGACTTCGTGAATAGGGTAAAGGAATCTTTTGGAAGGCTCAGAAACAGCTTGCTTGGAGAGCAAGGCGTTGCCCTAGGGTTTCTAGGGCCCGACCTATGAAGGCCTTTTTTGCCTCCTAGGGTTTCGATACCTATAAATACAACTCCTTAGGAGCCGTATTCCACACACGAAAATTCAAGGCTCTGTTGCTCAATATTCTTGGCGATTTCTTCTCGGTTTCTCAGTATTCATTTTGCGTCTATCGTTTTCCATTGCTGTTGGAAACTCGGTAAATCTGCATTAAATCCTAGGGTTTTTACTTTGTTGCTTACAGCTGATAGAAGCGAAGTAAAAACTTTTAAGGACATGAGTCTGATCCCTGCAATTATTCCACGTTAAAGATCAGTCATTAACAGGTCGGCTTTACCTTATTGTCTCGCGTTACTTTCGTCCAAGACACTTATCTTCTACCTTTCTTATAATCAGATCTAATTGAGAAGGATTGATCTGGTTTCTGGACGAAACTTGGTAATCATATTAATAATAATTGGATTTATTATTTGCAACTAATCGACATATAATTTCAATATTAGTTGTCGCGTTCCTTCTGTGCCTATTGGTTATGATTTACAACATGTCACAGCCGGAACTTAAACCATCAACCTCAATGAAGAAGACAACACCTAATACTGTTGGGCTAGAAGCGCTTACAATACCTTATAGAATCAAATTTTGTTTACAAAAATATCTTATCAAAATATCAATGATTGTAGAACAATTATAATTTTTTTTTTAATTGGCAATATGCTTGTAAAAAAACTTCATCCGCTTTAAAAGGTATAAACATAATCCACTGTAAAAAACTTCTCATATTCAAAAGATATTGATGAACGCTTTACATTAAAAAGACTCATAATTCTCAAATTCAAAAAGCTACCTAAACTATGTTAGCTTTTTACACTTCATTAGATTAGTCTGTCAACCTTTTATAATTCATCAAATAGTATGTGATGGAGTAACATGGAAGGCTTTCCTAGATGTTCAAACCTTATCCCGAATCTGTGGCTTTTTATCTAGAAGAGTTTTCATGAGTGTTATATCTATTTTGGCACCAAATTGTGTATTGGTACAATGAGAATCATCAAGAAAAAACACAATATCTTTTTTTATCGTGAGTTGATTTTCTTGGCACCGATATGTATATTGGTTTCAAAAAGATTTAATGAGTTCGGGAGCCTTTTAATGACGCCATTACATGAAGTTCATTAATATTTTTGCATGTTATCATTGGGAGGTTCGAGAACTACTATATATTTTGATCACTAGCTCCCCAAAAGTTTGAACAATATTGTTGAGACTTGAGAGGGAGGGGCTTTGAGTACAAACATAGTAAATGAATGTTTGTATGTTGTGCAAAATACAATTGTGCATTTAAAATCTTAATAGATATATGTTATTAAATATAATCATAACCATTAACTTTATAAAAGTATTTTTAACATATTTGTACTCTTCGTATGGTTGGAGATTCTCGTAGAGACGTTCTATTAGAAGTGGTGTTGAGTCTCAACAGTTAAATGACTTGTTGGCTTTACTCTCAAATCTTCATCTCCACTCGATCCCCGATAAATTGGAGTGGGACCTAGATTTCTCGGGTTTGTTTTCAGTGAGGTCGACTATAAGAAGAATTGATGACGTGAGACTGCCCTCGGGTTTATGTCCTACCAGATGGAAACGTTTTCTTCCAATAAAAATTAATATCTTTTTTTGGCATTTTCTGCTTGACCGTATTTCAGTTAAGTTTAGGTTGGTGGAAAGGGGAGTTGATTTGGAATTCTTCATGTCTCATATTTGTCTTAATGATTAAGAGGATGTCAATCATGTTTTTCTTCATTGTATGGTTGCCAAACAGTTATGGGGACACATTGTTTTATGGGTTGACTTGGATATTCCTTCCTTTTCGTCGGTTTGGGAGATGATGGAATGGGTGGATGCTAGGTCGGTTGCGAGAATGGAACGAGTGATCATTGACTCTATTTTTTTTGTCAACATTTGGGTGTTATGGACCTATCAGAATAGTAAAATTTTCTCCCCTTCTATACCTAAAAAGGAAATATTAGAAAACTCAATCCTACCTCAATTTGTGCTTGTTGTTAGCTTATTGCTAGTTTTGATTTGTTTTGTGTTTAATATATTTGGCCGCGGTTTGAAAAAAATAATATCAATTATCTTTAAATAAATATTTTTATATATTTAGTTGATATAAAACTTTATAATTATTTTCGAAATATATAATAAAATAAATATCTATTGAAACTATATAATGTTAATCACGTCTCTACATATGACTATATAATAACTATATAATGTTAATCACCTCTAAATATTCTACATATGGGTTCCATGTGAAACTTTTTGGATATAATGTAATTTCTAACTATTCATATAATTAATTAATTTAGTTAGGTTAATATTAAAATTAAATAATCTCAGATGTCTTTGTCCAGAGTTTATATGTAAATAAAATATAATATAATATTTGATTTATTATTATTTTCAAATATTCTTACGGTTAATTAATTTAAAAATAATTTTTTTTTAACATCTTCCAAATTTCGTTTATAATAATTATTTCAAATATCAAACGTTTCCTTCTATTTTTTTAGTAACAATATAACTTTAATTTCACGTTAATTTTATATATTGTTACTGTTGGTTATTTTTAAAACTATTTTTTTTAAACTTCTCATAAATATAAAAAAATATTTGTTTATATAACCTTATAAGTTAGTTTGACATTACGGTTCATGTTTTACATTTAATTTTTTTTAACTATTTAAATAATAATATTGGATTTTGTTTTATATTGAGTTGATATTTGATTTATTTTTCCTTTTAATATTATATTTAAAACCATAACATTAAACTGATATTTTTACAAACAATAACATATCTAAACTAATAAATTAAATAAATTATTTTAAAATGAAAAAGTTCATAGCACACAACTAATAAATAAAACATAAATAAGTACATAAATAAGTTACATAAGATCAATCTTAGGAAGTAATCTATAGGTCATCATGAATAAATCTAGGAAAAAATAATTCTTAACTCATAACAAATAAAATTGACCCAAAAGATAGTTGGAGAAATGTTTTTGCTGAAAAAATCTAATTAGAAAATCTCCAGGCCATCGTTGCCCTTTTGGTTTATGTTACAGAAAGATATATGTCACTACAATAAGATGTATCGAAACTGAGAGAGTCTTTGTTAGACTGCTTCCACATGGTCTTTCCTAGTGATCAGAGGTCAAAAAGGGTAAGGTCTACTATGATCATTCATTTTAGGTGGGTTGATGGTAGCCATAGGTCAAGGTTATCAAGGCTATTTTGTCAAGACAACTAAGGCTTTGGGTTTCCTTCCCAAATAGATTTTCAGACCATATTTCTCTAGAGTTTGTGTCATTCTATTTTCTTTGTATTAGCATTTTAATATAAAAAAAAATACAAGAGAAATAAACCTTACCTATTACAAACATAGCCTCAAAGTCGTATGCATACATTTAGCGAGATTCCAACATCTAATGACATTCCAAACTAACAAGAACAATGCATTCATCCTAATGAACGATCTTTAATGATTTGTTACAAAAATCATGCATGTGATTTTTATAAGTAGTAATATTATATAAAATAACTACATCAAATCATTAAAACATTAAAATCAAAATCTTAACTTTAATGTATCATTGTCATTACTCAAGAAGACAAGAACACAAAGAACGATAAACACAAAATACTCGAGATAAATTTAAAAAGCAGTTATTATGCTAGAAGTATCTCTCATAACATTTTAGGGTTTACTAAGATAACACCCTTCTTTTATACATCGCCTAATCATGAAAAGAGACATTATGTGAAATCATGTCTTAGTCTTTTACAAATATTGGTCCCAACAAAAATTTTTTGGTATAGGAAAGCATTTGAAGTTCTTACAACAATTAAAATTCAAAATATTAGTATAGTGTTTTTTATAAAGTATCTCCTAAAAGTAAGTCTTATGTCATCCAAATTAGAGTCCAATGACATGAACTAGAGTGCATGACATTTAAAAGAGAAATACATAAAGTATTGTGAGATATATGTTCTAAACATAAAATCTTTATTATCATTTTCTAAAAACTTTTAATTCGTTTATCAAACTTTCAAAGAACTTTAGGTTCAAGATCATATTTTTATGTTAGAGTAAATTACAGTATTGGTTCTTATGGTTCGCACAAAATAACAGTTATAGTCCTAGTATTGACATTTAATTATGTGTGGTCCCTGTGGAGGTTTTTGGTATCACCGATGGAACCTAGGACCGTTATGTTTAGCAAGTTTCCATTAAGTGTATATCAAATGATGATAATTCCCTTGTTCTTTTTGTTCTTTTCTTATTTTTTTGTTGGAACAAATTTAGTATAACCTAATAACATTAGGGACCAAAACTGAAACATGTTGTTTAAACCTACCCGTCTCCGATCTCTTCACCTTCCTGACTTCCGATCTTTTCCCCTTCACCATCCTTTTGTCTACCTAATGCACACACCACCTGTATATAAACCAACCCCCTAACCACATAACACACACATTTGAACCTTCTCTTTTAAATACCCATCATCCTCACTACAACTAAACCATGAATACTAAGGAACTCAAATCCGTCCTACAAAACCTCATTGACAAATAATGTCAAACAAAAGCCACTACAATGGAATTGTATAAAAACTCCAATCTGACTTCGATATGAAGGAACTCACATCTAGCCCCCCTTCCATTTTAAAAATCCTCTCCATCGATTCTTATAGGTTAGATGTGGAACTCATGAGAACCCCGTTGATAGTTATGGAGACCATGTTGCATACAATCACCACTTATGAATAAATGATGGAATATGTTTGTGTTGACTGAAGCACCCCAGATGATGGATATATGAAGCTTTTGGAAAACTCTTTTGCATAGAATGTTAATTTAGCCAATATATATGTGATTTCATATTTATGTTCCTTCATTCTTAGAATGCTTGTGAAAAATCGGTCCTTTTGGTTGTACTAATCCACATGGTTGAAGAATATAATGAAAAAACCAATACAATATGAATTAGTTTGTCCAATATCTTGTCTCTGAATCAAAACTCAAAACAATTAAAACATAATATCTTAAATTACTTCATTAGGAGGCTAGTACCTATTTAGGAACTATGTGTGTTCATTTAGGATTGATTTTAGGAGTTGGTGGGAATATATATGAGTTAAGAAGAGTTAGGTCTGGGATATTGGGTGGGAAAGATAACATGATAACCATGCATGTTGTCATAGATGTGTAATGGAGTTATCATAATTACATCAACGAGAGTTATCTCAAACGAGAGGTTACGCCATCGAATAATGGTGTATTGGTTTGTGTTTATACCATGAGTATCTAGTTTCATACATAATCTGAATTGATACATTTCTTATGATAATTATATTAGATTGAAGGATGTTTGAATCAGTTGTTGTGTTGTTATATAGATCAAAGTGGAGTGGTAGGTGGTGTGGTGGTGATTGGCAATAGTGATAATGGTGTTATGGTGGTTGGTGGTGGTGGTGGTTGGAGACAATGCTGGTGATTTTCGATACCACAAAAAAAAATCATTCAACATGCCTTTAACTGTGGAAAACAAATGGGTTAAGATGGTGGACTATATTTGTTATCAAAACCCTTAATAGGGATCATTTGTGTTATTTTTCCAATACTAGGACTACAACTGTTATTTTATGCAAACCATAGGGACCAAGACCGTAATTTACTCTTTATGTTAATATGTACATGCAGTGCAATGCATGAACTCAACACCAGATAATCATGTTCTCTATTAGATGTCTCTTTTCTTATCCTTTTTGGAAAGATTTTAACTTATCATTATCAGAAAGATCTTAGTTTATCCTTATCGGAAGGATCTTTTTTTTCTAGAGCCTTTACATGACTCTAATTCTAAGTCATAATTTAAGTTTAAGTTCCATTTTTCAAATATCATTTTCATAATTATTTTCATTCAACACTTAAAGCTATCTTGCAAAGTCGTTAAACAATACTTCACATAATGCATATTTATGACACTATTTGTCAACTAATCTGATAATTAAACAAGTAGAACACCTACTTAAGGTTTTTCAATTTCATATATTTTTGATACTATTTGTCAATTAATTTGATAATAAAACGAGTAGAACACTTTTATTAAGGTTCTTGATTTCCTCCAACAAAATATTAGAAATTAAAGCTTCCATCTTGATGTGCTCATAACCAAAATTGTTTTCCTTGCACCAAATATGATTATCTATATGCAAGATGAAAAATTAATCATGCTTTTTTTCTTCCAATTGATTTTTGGCATTAAAATTAAGCTTGGAGCATCAATAAATTCACCTTATATCACACATTAGTTTAAAGAGAAATGGCACCCAAAGTGTGTGTGTATATATATATATATATATATATATGTTGCCTACAAGGAGTAATAATGTGGTCCCTAAAAGCTCTTACGTGTATACCAAGACGATATAATGAACTCGGGCAACATATTCTTGAAATATATACCCAAATATCACAAGAAAACCTTGTTCAATTTCATGTTAACCATGCATCTTCAAACACTTATAACTTCTTCATTTTATGTCCAAAGAACTTGATTCTTTTTTCCCCTGTTTTCCTTGTGATCTTAGCTACACTTTAGAATAATAAACTATCGAATATAGTGTCCCTAATCCTGATGTTCATAGCTATTCATATGGGGTAACCGATATATCCTTCATTTCTTTATTTTTACATATGCGTCTATACTTTTTTTCCAAAATTTAATGCATGTGTATTCTAAGCTTTGTTCGTACCATATACAACCTTATTAAAGGTCTTAAACTTGTTTTTACTTGTTAACTATCATTATTAACAGTCTTTATCATATTTATCTTTTTTATAACATATTATTAGCATCAACTTGGAACCACACCTATGGTTTAGGCATGTAAATTGAATCACATAAAATGAAATATAGAGGATATTATCCACTACAAATTGACTGATATCCCTGAGCAAATAAGCAAATGAAATGATAAGCCAAATCATCCTGGTATATTTAGTAACTAAGCCAAATGTCTCGGTAAAAAGTCATTATTTGTATTAGAATAATGTTATCATTGGTATTGCGTTTGATTTTACAAACACACCTACAACCAACATATTTGTATGTGAGGGTGTCAAAAATAAAATCCAAATTTGATTGGAATGAAATGCAGAAACTGTTGGATTAGTGTCTAAGTCCGTAACTATATTTGGTATGTACTTGATCCGAGTGTGCATGGTCCTTTTGGGTTGCCTTCACCAAACCAACTTGACAAGGTAATTTGATATGAGAGAGAAGATATTATGGTTTATTAATATGTTATAAGAATGATATATTAAAGGAGAAATCATATTTATTTAATTAGTATTAGTCATAAGTTAATTAGGAATTAATTTGGTGACTAAAAGAGATTAATTAAATAAAAGGGTATAAACTGTCAAATGTGTGATAGTTGAGTTTTGGGCTGAGAAACCTAATGGGATAAGGAGGAACAAAATTATGATGAGGGATCATCATATTTTCGTCCAAGGGCCTCATTCCAGAAGGTTCCTTGGGCTGCTTGGTGGCTAAGCTATCCATTAGGGTTTAGACTGAAACCCTAGCACCCTACAGTATAAATAGATGCCCTATGCTTCAATTTTTGGCCACTTGATTCCAAGAGAAACCCTAGGGCCGAAAATTAGTATCCTCCCTCTCTCTCTTAATTGCCTTCTTGCTTCAAGGTGTTTGTGAGCCATTAGAGGCACTACAATTGTGGTGCTTGCTTTCAAGAGTTCAAGAGATCAAGGAAACTAGTTGTTATTACAATATAACAACAAAGGTATGTCTACTACACTTCTATATGATTTTCGAAAACTATAGAAACATGCTAGGGTTTATTTTGTGTTCATATAGTTGTATGTCTTATAGTGAAAACATAGATCCAATTAGGGTTGCATGCACACATAGGATTGTTTGTATAAAACCTATCAGTGGTATCAGAGCCTTTGGTTTTTTTGTTTTCAATTGGATTTGATACATATTATGAATTTGACAAATTAGGGTTTATGGCAAGTAAACCCTAAGGCTTGGTGATTTTCGCAAATTAGGGTTGCAAAACCCTAGTTGGCGATTTTGATAGGGTTCTTAAAACCCTTTTGCCTAGCCTCCTATTTTCGAAATTAGGGTTATGAAACCCTAGGGATTTCGAAAATCCCTTGCCCCCCAAGACAAGATCCCAAGATTTTAGGGATTTGGATATTGCTATCTTTGTGATTATCAATATAATTGTTTAAACTAGATAATTGAAGATCTTGTATTATCCTTTCCATATATTTCACAATCTAGGGGATTTAAAGGATTTGGTAAATTAATAGTTTAATTTCATGGTAATCCTTCATGATTTAATATTTTAAATTAATTGTTTAATTTTGATAATTATTAAATCAAAGATTTTTGGTGTTTAAAATTTTAAATTAAATGGTCTAATTTTCGAAAATTTTAAATACAATTAAGACACTAGTATTTTGAAATGTTTTAAAATACACCCTTATACAATTATGATATTATAAGATTAATTATTATATATATGTATAAGAATAAGCTAGTCTTATCGCTAGTAGGCCTCATTCACGAAGCCAGTCTATAAGGTGGGTATAAGGTTGCTGCCTATAAAATGACGCTTAATGGATGTACACTCACATCTACCGCTTGCTTGACTGGTGGAGGGTCGTTAGCCGAACGGATAGGATAGGGCACTTAACTCCTCATTATAAGTATGATGGAAATATTAAAGTAACTACATTGTTTTACAAATTCCCACTCTTAGTTACTTTAGGGTAAAATGTGAAAATGATGCTATTCCATGGAATTACACTTTGTACCCCTGTCAAACGTTAGTGGAGCATGCGTGGTTAACCAGCACACTAATTTGGGATTGACATTGGTGACAAAGGGTGGCTCGATGTCTTATCATAGATCAATGGAGCGTGCGTGGCTAACCAGCACATTGATTAGGTGATGAAAACATTGAGTGCACCACGATGATTCGCATGGTTATTCACAAACTTGTTTGCGATCCTCGGCATCCCAGTCGCAAATTTGAAGTGCATATCGAGATTTAAACATGCCATTGAAATGTTCAATGAATCTCAAAAGAAATCTAGGAATTTTCAAATACATTTAAAACTTAACCTCTTTCGTTTTTCATGGTGAAAATTAGTGAATCGTCATTCACTTACCTTCAAATTATTTACTTTTAGATTACGGCATCCCTTTTCTAAGTTGTAAATAATGTTGTTGGATCCTAGCCCTAATTTCTCATTTGGGTGTTTAATTGGGGATTCGTTCTAATCAAACTTTGTTCCTTTCTATTTCAGATGTCAAACGCAAACGCGAACAACAACACTTCTGGGTCATTCTCGTTGATGAACCTATGTCAGAAAGTGACATTTGATGGCTCGAACTTCAACGAGTGGATGAGATACATTCGCATGATAACTCGTTACGAGGACAAAGAATATGTCCTCGACGAGAAGCTAGAAAAGATCAACCCAGAAGAAGCTACTCCTGAAGAGATGGCCGCCTTTGAGGCCCATGAGCGTGATGCAACAAAAGTTCATTGCATTATGTTGGCCACCATGAACCTCGAACTCCAAAAGTCCTACGAGGACATGTATCCATACGAGATGCACCAAGATTTGCTGGACAGGTACCACCAGAGCGCGGGGCAAGAGCACTATGAGATCATCACCAACATGATCACCGCTAAGATGGGGAGTGGAGAATCCCTAACTGCTCATTTGCAAAGAATGCAAAGATATGTTGATCGACTTCTCAAACTTAATGTTAAGTTTGATGAGGATTTGGCTATCGACATCATCCTCCACTCCTTGCCTTCCTGCTACAACCAGTTCAGAATGACCTACCACATGAATAAGGAAGAGGTCACCCTAAGTAAGCTTCAAGGGCTCCTGAGGACGGCTGAGAGCAACCTCAAGGACAAATCTATTGCATCATCCTCTACTGTAGCTGCTCCTGTGTTGGCAATTGGCCAAGGAAAGGGAAAGAAGAGGAAGGCTCCTTCCAAGAGCCACCATAAGGGTAAGACCCAAGATGGTTCCTCTTCTAGTGGGACCAAAGCAGGTTCTATTAAGCCCTCTTCTGACCCCAAGGAAGCAGAGTGCTTCTATTGCCACCAGAAGGGCCACTGGAAACGAAGCTGCCCTAAATATCTGCAAGATATTAAGGATGGGAAAATAAAGCCCACCTTTGCAGGTATGTATTTAATTAAATCTAATAACTCATCTTTTGCTACTTCATGGGTTCTTGATACAGAGTGTGGTTACCACATTTGTTCTGATATGCAGGGCCTAAAAAGAAGTAGGGAAGTGGAGCATGGAAGGATAAGCTTGATCATGGGAAACAGGAAGTCTTCACCAGTAACCAAGATCGGAGTTTATTCCTTAGTGTTGAGTAATGGGTTAGGACTAGATTTAAATAATTGTTGCTATTCGCCAGATATGGCAAGGAACATCATTTCTTTTCATGGTTTTTTTAAACAAGGTTTCAGATATTCATTTGATAATAGTAATGGTTCTATTAATGCTTATTTGAATGGTGTCTTTTATTTCAATGCATTACCTTGTAATGGGATTTATGAATCTGTGTTAGCTATTAACAATTTAGAAAATGATGTTTTGAATATTGATTCGTCCACAAGTTTGGACAAAGCATGCTTGTGGCATTGTCGCCTTGGCCATGTTAACAAGAAACGCATAGCCCAACTCCAAAAGGATGGAGTATTGGAGTCATTCGACCTTAGGGACGATGACGTGTGTGAGTCTTGTTTGCTTGGGAAGATGACCAAGTCACCCTTTACTGGCACATGTGAAAGGGGTGAGGGTGTATTGGATCTCATACATACAGATGTATGTGGACCCTTTAGATCCACCATAAGGGACGCTTGTCGCTTCTACGTGACTTTTACAGATGATTATAGCAGATATGGATATATCTACTTAATCAAGCAGAAGTCAGAAACCTTTGAAAAGTTCAAAGAGTTCAAGAATGAAGTGGAGAATCAGTTGGGCAGGAAAATCAAGATGCTTCGATCTGATCGAGGGGGAGAGTACCTAAGTCTTGAGTTTCACGACTATCTGAAAGAGTGTGGAATAGTTTCACAATTGACGCCTCCTAGAACGCCACAATTGAATGGTGTGGCTGAGAGACGTAATCGAACCTTGTTGGACATGGTTCGCTCTATGATGAGTCGTGCTTTGTTACCAATCTCATTCTGGGGGTATGCCTTGGAGACTGCCGCCCATATCCTTAACTTAGTTCCCACAAAGAAGGTTACCAAAACACCTCACGAGATGTGGACAGGGAAAGCTCCCTCGCTAGCACATATCAAGGTTTGGGGTTGCGAAGCTTTCGTAAGACGAGAGACTCACGACAAGCTAGAACCTCGTAGTGAGAAGTGTTACTTCATTGGCTATCCACAGAAGTCTTTTGGTTATCTATTCTATAGACCAAATGACAATGTTGTCTTTGTTGCTAGGAGAGGGGTTTTCAGAGAAAGAGAACTCATAAGCCAAGGAGACAGTGGGAGTCAGATTGACCTTGAAGAGCTTCAAGAGTCAGGAGAAGAAGGAACCTCTGACACTGGCGTTCAAGATGAGGAGGAAACTCCTGTTGAACCAATTGACCAATCCTTACCTCTTAGACGTTCAAGTAGAGTTATTGTTCCACCCCAGTTTTATGGTTTCCATATTACTACTGACGGGGATACGTTTATTAGTGATAGTACACTAGTAAATCTGGACGAACCTAACAGCTACAAGGAATCCATGGCAGGCCCAGAGTCTGCTAAATGGAAAGAGGCAATGGATAGCGAGATTCAGTCCATGTATGACAACCAAGTTTGGAATTTGGTTGATAATGTACCAGGTCGTAAGACAGTCGGGTGCAAATGGATCTTCAAGAAGAAGACAGACATGGATGGGAAAGTGCACACTTATAAAGCGCGATTGGTCGCGAAGGGCTTTACTCAAACTCCTGGAGTTGACTATGATGAGACCTTCTCACCAGTTGCGAAAATAAAGTCTATTAGGGTAATGCTTGCAATAGCTGCGTTTCATGATTATGAAATATGGCAGATGGACGTAAAAACCGATTTCCTAAATGGGAAGCTGGCTGAGGATGTTTACATGAATCAGCCAGAGGGTTTTGTCAATGCGAAGCATCCAAATAGAGTGTGCAAGCTTGAGAAATCCATTTATGGATTAAAGCAAGCATCTCGCAGATGGAATCTTTGTTTTGACGAGAAGGTCAAAGAGTTTGGTTTTCTACGAAATGAAGATGAGTCATGTGTATATGTCAAGGCCAGTGGGAGTATAGTGAGCTTCCTCGTATTGTATGTCGATGACATACTACTCATAGGAAACGACATCCCAACATTGCAGGAGGTCAAGTCCTGGCTTGGGAAGTGTTTCGCTATGAAGGACCTCGGAGAGGCTGCATATATTCTGGGAATAAGGATAGTAAGAGACAGAAGCAAGAGACTGATAGGACTCAGTCAGGATACATACTTGGAAAAGGTACTAAAACGTTTTAGTATGGAAAATTCCAAGAAATGGGAGTTACCAATCCAATGCAATACCAAACTGAGTAAGACTCAGAGCCCGAGTACAGAGGCAGAGATAGCTGATATGAGCCGAGTACCTTACGCTTCCGCAGTTGGCTCGATTATGTACGCTATGACCTGTACTCGCCCTGATGTGGCTTTCGCTTTGAGCATGGTCAGCAGATATCAAGGGAACCCTGGTAGGGCACATTGGATTGCTGTCAAGAATATTCTTAAGTACCTACGAAGGACCAAGGAATGGTTTCTAGTCCTCGGTGGGAGTGATGACTTAAGGGTGCGAGGGTACAGTGGCGCTAGTTTCCAGACAGATCGGGATAATTACCGATCACAGTCGGGCTGGGTCTTTACCCTGAATGGAGGAGCAGTGACTTGGAAAAGTTCCAAGCAAGAAACCGTAGCTGATTCAACGTGCGAATCAGAGTACATTGCGGCAAGCGAGGCGTCAAAGGAGGCTATATGGTTGAAGAACTTCATTGGAGACCTTGGAGTTGTGCCATCCATAAAGGAGCCCATGGAAATTTTCTGTGATAATGAAGGAGCAGTTGCCTTAACCAAGGAACCAAGGGATCATGGCAAATCTCGACATATTGACGGGAAATACCATTTTATTAGACATCGGGTAGAAGAGGGACTCCTTGTTGTGAAGAGGGTATCGTCGGAAGATAACCCAGCAGATCCCCTTACGAAGGGACTTAGTAGGGTTAAGCATTTGCAGCACGCTAGGAGCGTGGGGCTAAAGGACGATATTAGTTTAGATTAGATAGGTAGGAAACTTGTAATGGATGATCTTATATTCAACATTTGATGATTAAATAAAGGTGTGTTATTTATAAGAAAGTTTCTATCTTGTGTTGATTATTTATCTATTGTTTCAATTTTGCATGTTTTGACTTCCTGAATAATAAGATTATTCGAACAGTCCACAATCGCTCATATATTGGAAGTAGATATGAAGGAAGATTGTCATAAATTTGTTTGTAGATTGTCTGAAAAGTTTTAGACATAGCAAAGGTTTGCTGCAAAGTTTATGAGTGCTTATGAAATTTGTATTGAGCATTGGAATAGACCCGCACTTGCTGGCATCGCTTCATGAATGTTATCACAAGTGATCGCAAGATGATAATATCATATAATCTTTAAACCTAGAGATATGGTTATTATTTGCTAGTTGATTATACATTGATAATGCGAAAACGCATCAGTAACTTGATGTTATAAAACGCATTATTGTGTATGGCTTAGCTAGTAAATGATAAAAGCATATAAGTCGACGTTTTCTGTTCCTTTTATTCTATGATAATAAAAGCGATATCTTGGCCACTTGATGATTTGGTTTGACTTATGTGCCGGGCCCGGTCAGGACGAAGTTGATGTGTTCAACTGAGTTCTATGTCGAACAAATCAGAGATCGAGAAACAAAATGCTGAACAATAAGTATTGTTAGCATGATATCTAGAACAGAGGATTATACGATCCCTTATCTGAAGGACAGATTATTGGTCAGAGTTGACAGCGGCTATTGAAAGCTACGATTGCTAATCGGATACGGAAGTCATATGTGAGATATAGTTACTAGACTTATCCAAGTGGGAGACTGTTGGATTAGTGTCTAAGTCCGTAACTATATTTGGTATGTACTTGATCCGAGTGTGCATGGTCCTTTTGGGTTGCCTTCACCAAAGCAACTTGACAAGGTAATTTGATATGAGAGAGAAGATATTATGGTTTATTAATATGTTATAAGAATGATATATTAAAGGAGAAATCATATTTATTTAATTAGTATTAGTCATAAATTAATTAGGAATTAATTTGGTGACTAAAAGAGATTAATTAAATAAAAGGGTATAAACTGTCAAATGTGTGATAGTTGAGTTTTGGGCTGGGAAACCTAATGGGATAAGGAGGAACGAAATTATGATGAGGGATCATCATATTTTCGTCCAAGGGCCTCATTCCAGAAGGTTCCTTGGGCTGCTTGGTGGCTAAGCTATCCATTAGGGTTTAGACTGAAACCCTAGCACCCTACAGTATAAATAGATGCCCTATGCTTCAATTTTCGGCCACTTGATTCCAAGAGAAACCCTAGGGCCGAAAATTAGTATCCTCCCTCTCTCTCTTAATTGCCTTCTTGCTTCAAGGTGTTTGTGAGCCATTAGAGGCACTACAATTGTGGTGCTTGCTTTCAAGAGTTCAAGAGATCAAGGAAACTAGTTGTTATTACAATATAACAACAAAGGTATGTCTACTACACTTCTATATGATTTTCGAAAATTATAGAAACATGCTAGGGTTTATTTTGTGTTCATATAGTTGTATGTCTTATAGTGAAAACATAGATCCAATTAGGGTTGCATGCACACATAGGATTGTTTGTATAAAACCTATCAGAAACTTCATACTACAAACATCACACCAGACATGTTTTTTTATCTTGATTATTTATGGACGGTTAGTGTCAGGAATAGCTTGAAATGTTTGAAGATTAATATGATTAGAAAATTGTTTGGAATGTCGAGCATTATCCTTTTTGTGGGTAATCATATGATGGCATGGTTGTAATGGAGTTGTCAGGGATGTTTATAGCTAAAGAGGAGAAAATGGTGGATTTAAAAGTGTTGGATATGAAGAGACTGAATGATTATAGGATAGAAGTACGGAATTATTTGAGGGTATATATTTAGATGATGTATAAGAAGACTATATAGAATGAAGAGGTGATATGACAATCTGAATGGGAATATTGGAGATATGGATGGTAAGTAAGATATGATTACATATAACGAATGGAAAAACTATATTCATGTTAAGCAATATATCAACTGTTGTAAGTGGTAGTGATATAAATAGGAACATATCAAAGATACCCTTTATTATGTCGGAGCAAATGTAATAAAATATTCATGATTTGGATTTGAATAATAGTTTATTATGTCTAGTATGATCACATGGATATGGATAACATACAACCAAATGTATGAAAAGTGACATGTAGTGGAGAAGCGTGAAAATACTACAAAGATACCCGTTATGGTTTGAGGCATATCTAAAAGTAGTTTTCTTCCAAAAAAAAAACTTTGTGGATTGGTAATTTCTTCCTCCATAAACTGGAACACCATGGATCGATGGCCTTAGAGAACAAATATCCATGTTGCGTCACTTCATATTTAACATTTATCTACAATCTTTTGAAGTTTGTTCTAACATATAAGCACTCAAAATTCAAAAGGTAACAATGCATAAAAAATATTAAGATAATCCATGTAATTTTTTCACCCCCACCTCCTAGATGAGAAGTGTTATTGATGTTGTAATAATCAATTAAAAAAATTCAATGAGAAAGGTAAATTCTCTAAGGGAAAAAACCACTAGTGTTGTATAAACTATTGAGTGTGTTAGGTTCCTCCTCTTCTTTATGCTCGAGTTCTTCCATAAGTATCCGCAAAGAGGAGTCTTCCTCTTCGGTTGTCTTTGATGTCATTGAGATGTAGCTGTTACAAGGTCCTGGTGTGTGTTTTTCTTTCTTCTTAATGGTAAAATACTATGAATTGACGCATAAAAAGTAAATATATTAGAATTGTAATTAATACAACTACGAAACAATTATCGGTAACTAAATCTAGGTTTTGATCATAAAATAGTTATGTTCTATTAGTGTTAAAACATAATTAATAAGTAGGCTGATCACCTCCAACAAGAAAGTTGTTAACAATAAATGATGTTAAAATAGTGTTCCTATAGAGTTAATAAATAGGTCATATGCGTATGGAATATAACCTTTTCTACTTTTGCAATTATAATTAGAATATATCTTAATAAAAAATATAAACATGTAAACACATGCAGAATAATAAACCTTACAAGATTTTTTAGTTCATCTTGGTAAAGATTTAGCTGATCTCCAGCTTCCAACAAATTTTTCTGCACAAAGTCATCTACAAAAAAATAGAGATATTTAATTATTAACCATAATTGCACACACATCTATAAAGTAGATAACCTCAAATGAATTTGTTTAGTACTTACCACATTGATCAAAGAGATAGATATTACCCTTGTGGTTTGCCCAGAACCTTTATTAACAAAAAACATGTAATGTTATATATTCTACTCAGGCAAATGTCTACATATATAGTAAGGATGTACAAAAGTATGAAATTATTGAACAAAGTGACCCACTTGATATATATATATATATATATATATATATATATATATATATATATATATATATATATATAGGTTCAGGTGTTTAATTATTGTGTTATTGTATGCATAAATGTGGGCCAATCAAAATTAAATAAAAATTTAAATAATTAAATAAATAAACAATGATATTTTAGTAATTTGATAAATAGCTTCCACAAATAGTCCCTATAATTTTGGTCAACACCACCAGATTATTAGGGATTGATGTTGTGATTCTGGCAATCGTGTTTCACTCCTCCACCGATAAAATTGAAGAATGAAATCAATTCATCTCGCCACTGAGAATTCTTTCTCATTTCTCTCAATTTTCTTCCATAACCAACCATTCCACCATCCCTTCTTCCTCGTTAAGTTCAATCCCACCGATGCAGAGGGGCGGGATGGCCATAGGAGTTCCTGCACACCGGTGGAAGCGACGGTGGTGGAAAGATCTGTGGAGGCGGTAGTGGTAATGGTAATTTACCTAAGGTAATTCATTGATTCCCAGCAATTACGCGAAATACCTGAGGTAATTTACAATATTCATCATTCACGGATTTCAATTTCTTCTTTTACCAGATCAAGTTTCATTTGGCTTCCGATCTATTGGCCAATTTTGATCTGATTGATTCATTCAAACAGGTGCGAGGTGATTTCTAGAGGGCTGAGGAGTATTGCAGCCGAGCAATCCTGGCAAACCCTAGCGATGGAAATGCTTTATCTTTAAAACGCCATCGTTTTCAGGTGCACAGAAGACGACATGGAGAAATTCGGGATTCATCTTTGGCGCTTTCTCATGTCTACCTGGTCCCACAACTGAAATCGCGTTGTAGCAAAGCCTTGATCGAACGGTTAACAATTGAGAACGTAGTTGATGTTCTTCAACTTGCGAGACTCTGTAACGCACCTAATCTTCACCTCAAATGTGTAAAACTCGTGTCTAACAGCTTCAAAGCTGTTTAGAAAACTGAAGGCTGGAAGTTTCTTCAAACCAATGATCATTTCCTCGAGCTCGAAATCCTCCAGGTCATCGATGAATCTGAATCGGTGAGTATTCTGTTAAAACTAATTTCTTCTTTAAGTGGTCTTAATAACAAATAAAAAAAGTTTATATGTTTATGTTCAACAAATCAAACATTAATCAGTTTAATAAATTGCTTTCTATCTGATTATTGATTCTGATTAAATTAATGTGCAGCTGAGGAAGAGAAGCAAGAAGCGTAGGAAAGAACAGAACTTGTGTCTTCAGTTGAGTGAAGCCATGGATTGTTTAGAACATATTTGCACAGAAGGTTGCATAAGTGTAGGACCATGCAAAAAAGAACCCACCAAGAACATGTATCCATGTAGCAAATTCTCAACATGTCAAGGCCTGCAACTCTCGATTCAACACGTGGCACATTGTAAGAAAAGAATGAATGGAGGGTGTGTTAGGTGCAAAAGGCTGTGACAACTCTTCAAACTTCATTCTTCCATTTGCGAACTACCTGATTCAACCTGTAAAGTTCCCCTTTGCAGGTAACACTATAAATGCATTTTACTTCTTGGCATCATTTTATATCTTTAAAAGACTTTATAAATCTGACCACTATTTTGACTATTTTGAAAGTGAAGGTAGTTTGTCACTATTTCCATATCAAATTTTCTTCTTCTTATATGATAAAAATCAATTTGTTTATGTAGATGATTCAATGGATGATATTGGTGAGATTCCAATTCTATTGGAATGGAATCAGGAATTCCAATTCTGTTGGAATGGAATCATGAATTCTAATTCTGTTGAAATGGAGTATGGATATTTTCTCACTAATTTATGCATGTTCTACAATTCTTGGTTATTGGTTTTGGTGCAATTCACAAGTCCACATATTATTATTACATGATTTGATTCATGGCAGTTAATTTCGTAAAATGTCTAATTTCATTGATGATCAAGGGCTTGAAGATTAGATGATGGCTGAACAATTGTCACTGGTCTTCACAAAGGAAAGAGTTATTCTTCTGATAGAATAATCTACAATAGAATGATAGGAGTATATGTAATAATATATTCTGCTAGAATATTCAGGTCGAATAATACATATGGTTTTGTTTGTTATTAGTGAGTATTTCATTGTCATGGACTATTATATAAAGTTTTTACATTTTTAAGAATGTAATGAAAAATTTGAAGTTGTATCCAAAAATTTGTTATTAGTCGGTGTTGGCATTCTAATAGAATTTCATTCTAATAGAAATATATATCCTGAAATTCCTAGAGAATATGATTTTAACAGAATGACATTCTAACAGAATAAACTCGGGTTTAATTATAAAAATTACGTTATAATTAAAATTAAAGTGATTAAAAAAATTAGAATTTTAAAATCAAGAGAGTTAATTATCCCAAAAAATATGGAATTTTCCTTTTTTAAATTTATCTCAATTGTCTAAAATACCCTTAGAATGAAATTAGATGGTATTTTTCAATTATCTTTAATTTAATAATATGTATTAATCACTTTCTTAAAATAAGTAAAATGATTGGCCCACATTTATGCATACAATAACACAATAATTAGTTTAAATAGAATAACCTAAGCCTATATATATATATATATATATATATATATATATATATATATATATATATATATATATACTAGGTGTGATACTCATGTATTACATGAGTTTATTTAAAAAAAAAACTAAATAAAAAAATTCTAAACATTTGAAAAGTATAAATTTATAAGAAAAGTGATAAAATACTTAATTATAAAAATTAAAGTGTTTTTTTTTTCTCTTTTAAATTTAAAGAAATAATTTAGATAAATAAATAAAGAATATTAATGAATCTTTAATTTGGCGATTCTGAAATTAGAAGGAAAAATCATTAATGAAATTGATATGCATTTATTATTGAATATAAATACTATCTACAATTTAATAAAATGAAAAAACCATAAAATGACATGTGGAATAAAAATTAATTTAAAATAACCACAAAATTACATGTGGCAAAATAAATGAGAATGTGACATGTGGCAAAAAAATCTTTATTTATTAGGAAGGATATATATATATAATAAGGTGAAGTGAGATATCACCTGTATTTCATTCTCCATTCTGTATACGAATAAACCTCTTTCATTACAATGAGAACTCCCTCTCTAGTAGCAAGGCCTGGTAGATTTTCCTCCACCTCTTTCTAGGATTGTATGTCGTAATTATGGACATAACACCGATACCAAATAAGAAATTTTACCCCAAAAATATCATAGTTTATTATATTGATTCAAAATCACAAATTATTATGAAACCATTTTTAAGAGAGGTTAGGGGAAAAACTTAAAAATTCATTAATTTAATATTCATATTTTAATCTTTTATGGTTCTAGCAAGATTTTCAACTCACCTTTGGAAGTAATATTCTTCCTTGATCACCAACATCACTACAAGTTAATATTTTTTGCAGCACAACCCTAAGCTTCTTTTACCATATAAAAGAAAAGGGTAATGAGACAAACAAGGTAATATAACACAACAATATTCGTTATATTAAACTTCCATATATCCAAACTTACCACATTATCTGGGGTATAAATTGTGTTATGGTCTTCATCACTGCTCTTGTTTCTTTCCGAAGATAACTTTTTCCTTAGTTTTTTTGAAGTTCTATCGGAATTGAATGAGGGATAAGTATTCTTGACATTACTCATTTGCAATGCTATTTTCCTATGTGTTCTTGCCATCCTTGCTTGTGACCTTCTATTTTCTTCAAATTCTTGTGCTTGTAATAACTCTTCGGAGTATGAATTTACTCCAATGGGGACACTAGAAAAAATCCCAGAGGGAATTGTATTTTGGCTTACATTGGACTGGAAATTCATTCCACTTATTTGTTGGGGTTGTGAAAGTGGAGATGCATGTTGTGTATTTGGATAACATATTTCTCCATCTTGCGTTTGAACTTGTAAGAATCTTGATGTATTTTCGACATCATGACAAGGTTTATTAGTGTCCGAGGAGAAGGCATTGAAGTTTTCCATTTGATAGGCTAGCTAGAGAAATAGCAAAGAGATGGTGATGTGCTTAAGGTATAGAGTTACAGATTTATGATGATCTAAATTGTGAGCATATATATATATATATATATATATATATATATATATATGTATATATATATATATATATATATATATATAACCAATATCAAATAAGTGTGAAAATTTTGTTAGAAATGTAACAAATTTTTTATATAAATATTTTTTTAGCGATCCAACAAAATGAATCATTAGATGAATCAAAATTAAGATGATTCACAAGAAAAAAATTTCCAAAAAAACACCTTCATAATTCGTATTTTAGTAAATCAAGAAAAAAAATCACTTTTATGACAACTTTAGTGAATAACAAGATCATCATAAAAACGAATCATCGAGATGTTTTTTCAGAATTTTTTTGTTAATTATATTATTTTTGATTCATCTAATGATTCATTTGTTTTGTTTGCCAAAAAAATATGCAAAAAATAAATTTCTTATCTTCCTACCAAAAATTTCTTTCTTACCAGATATATATATATATATATATATATATATATATATATATATATATATATATATATATATAGTCAATAGACATAGGCATTGATGCTAGAGATGCATTATGGATCACATGTATTACATGAACATGCATTTTAGAACAAGTAGTTTTACTAAAATTAACAAGATAACAGTGAAAGAAATGTGATACATGTATATTACTCACATGAATGATAATGTAGGGAGTCATACGTTACTAAGTGACATGTAATGTTCACAAAAGTGTGAGAACAAGCAA